>NW_020175199.1:3876807-3889876 GCF_003031525.2 Neophocaena asiaeorientalis asiaeorientalis
ATGTATGTTCCTATGACCATTTTCTTAATTGTTTTTGGTTTGTTATTGTAGGTCTTTTCCTTCTCTTGTGTTTCCTGCCTAGAGAAGTTCCTTTAGTATTTGCTGTGGAGCTGGTTTGGTGGTGCTGAATTTTCTTAGCTTTTGCTTGTCTGTAAAGCTTTTGATTTCTCTATTGAATCTGAATGAGATCCTTGCTGGGTAGAGTAATCTTGGTTGTAGTTTCTTCCCTTTCATCACTTTAAGTATATCCTGCCACTCCCTTCTGGCTTGTAGAATTTCTGCTGAGAAATTGGCTGTTAACCTTATGGGAGTTCTCTTGTATGTTATTTGTCGTTTTCCCCTTGCGGCTTCCAGTAATTTTTCTTTGTCTTTAATTTTTGCCAATTTGATTACTATGTGTCTCAGCGTGTTTCTCCTTGGATTTATCTTGTATGGGACTCGTTGCGCTTCCTGGACTTGGGTGGCTATTTCCTTTCCCATGTTAGGGAAGTTTTCAACTATAATCTCTTCAAATATTTTCTCTGGTCCTGTCTCTCTCTCCTCTCCTTCTAGGACCCCTATAATGCGAATGTTGTTGCATTTAATGTTGTCCCAGAGGTCTCTTAGGCTGTCGTCATTTCTTTTCATTCTTTTTTCTTTATTCTGTTTCACAGCAGTGAATTCCACCATTCTGTCTTCCAGGTCACTTATCCGCTCTTCTGCCTCAGTTATTCTGCTATTGAATCCTTCTAGTGTAGTTTTCATTTCAGTTACCATATTATTCTTCTCTGTTTGTTTGTTCTTTAATTCTTCTAGGTCTTTGTTAAACATTTCTTGCATCTTCTGGATCTTTGCCTCCATTCTTTTTCTGTGGTCCTGGATCATCTTCACTATCATTATTCTGATTTCTTTTTCTGGAAGGTTGCCTATCTCCACTTCATTTAGTTGTTTTTCTGGGGTTTTATCTTGTTCCTTCATCTGGTATATAGCCTTTTGCCTTTTCATTTTGTCTGTCTTTCTGTGAATGTGTTTTTTGTTCCACAGGCTGCAGGATTGTAGTTCTTTTTGCTTCTGCTGTCTGCCCTCTGGTGGATGAGGCTATCTAAGAGCCTCTGTAAGTTTCCTCGATTCTTCTCCTGAAGTTCAGATTTTTAGTGATGTGTCCATTTTGGCCATTTGCCTTCTACCTTTCTCCCACATCCCTCTTCTGTCGATCTATATCCATCTATCTACCTACCTATCTATTTTCACCACCTCTCCAACAACAATCTCATCTCACCAGCTCTGAGATATATTTTATATAAGTTTCTGCAGATTTAATGCATAATAACTAATCTAAGTGAATGTACCATCATTTCCTTAATTCTTTTGCTATTCAGGTTTATTTCCATTTTTGTTATAAATAATGCTTCATAGGAACCTATTCATGACTTTTCTGTTCCAAATTTGGATTTTTCAGAAAAGATAACAGTCCAAATGAGTTCCTGGTCTTTAGGCTTTCCCCTCATGGTGATTCAGGAACCCAGGCCCCTTCCATCTGTGCTTGCCCATCCCCTATGGCCTCCGGGTCTGCTTCCAGTGGACAGAAGGGGCAAGAGCATGGAAGGCACCTGCTTCCTAACCACATGGCTGAGAGGTGGCACCCAGCCTTTCTGTCTCCATTCCACTGGTGACACCTTGCCACATGGTGCCACCTGGTTGCAGGAGTTTCTGGCAGTGTAGTCCCTGGCTGGGCAGACACTTTCTAGAAACAACTGTATACTCTCAAAGGAGGACCATGAATTTTGGGTGGACAGTTAGTCTTCTCTGCCATTATAGACTTTTAGTGGTCTGATCACTGTTCATTTTGATGACTTGGTACATTTTGCCCAATAGTCACCACCCCCATTCCCATCAAAATATTTTCATTTATTTATTTCTGATTATGAAAGAAGACATACATTTGGTCTTAGTCAACTTCAGTAATCTGTTCATGAAACTTGTTTATTATATGTAGAACCAATGTATCTGCTACTACAATTTTCTCTTCTATATGTTACTTTTTGTTTTAATGCTTATACAAGCATTTTCCTTTTTCCTGAGCTACTTATTTTGTATATATCTGCTGTTGCTTTCAAAAATGATTATAATTAACATGTCACTCTTTTTAGATGACTTTTTTGGGGGCTTCTTTTTCAGAGTCTCTGAGACTTAAGCTTTGGTTTAAAATACTTGCCCCCACCTCTTCCACCCATCCCCACCCCCAAAACATCTGAAATAACAATAAAGGGAAACAAGTGTTTTAAATGTTAATATTACTGTTACAATGCAGGTAAAGGAATAGCAAGATTTTTGCTCAGCTAAAATGACTCTCAGTTTTAGTTGATCCAATCCTTATTTTTTTCTTTGGGAAATTAATGAGGTATAATAAAGCCTAATGAAGAAGAAATTTTGATGTCAGCTATAGACACTTAATTGGAATATCTCCTAAACTTCACAACATTAGGAAGGGAAATTGAGGAGGCAGAGTAAGGAAATTATGCAAGATTCATTCATTCATTCGATGAATATTGAATTCCCTTCATGTGCCCAACACTGTTCTAGTTGGAGTCTAGCTAGATGTGTCTAGGGGTCTAGATGCCTCTAGATGCATCTGAGAATGAAACAAAGTTTCCTGCCTTTGAGAGGCTTACACATTTTAGCAGGGTGTGGTAATGGAATAAGTAACAAGTAAACTACATAGTAAATTGAAAAGAGATGTGTCCTACTCTGCTTCATGAAGAGGATGTTATTAATAATTTGCAGTTATATTTTAAATGTATCATCTCAGAATAAAAATTAGCGTGGGGCTGAAAGTTTAAATGAGGTAGCCAGGTTAGGCCTCATTAAGAGGGACCTGAAGGAGGGAGCCAGCCAGGCATCCATCTAAGGGAGGAGGTTTCCAAGCAAAAGGAAGCAGTGCAAAGGCCCTGAGGCTGAGGTATACCTATAATTTGAAGAACAGCAAGAAGTTCAGTGTGCTTGGATTGGATTTGGGGTAGGTGGGGAGATCAAGGGATGAAGTCAGAAAAGAAATGAGGGATGTTAGACAAACAGTGTAAAAAGTCTTGTGTGTAAGAAGTCTTGTGGACCATTGCCCATTTTAAGGACTTTGGCTTTGTTCTGAGAGAAATGAAGACCCATCAAGTGTTTCAAACAGAGGTGCGACATGACCTGAATTATATTTTTTCAGACTTATCCAGGGTGTTGTGTGGAGAATGGACAGTAAGGAGACAAGGGCAGCAGCACAGAGGTCAGCTGGGGGCTGCTGCAATATTCCATGCATGAGATGGTGGTGTGTTGGACCAGGGAGATGGCAGTGAAGGTGGTGAGGAATGGTTGCATTCTGGATATATTTTGAAGATACAACTAGGTTTTAAAGGGAAGGTGAGGAGTTTAGTTTTGAACGCATCAAGTTTGAGGTGTCTGTCATAACACTCAGGTATGGCTATTGACTAAGCACTTGAGTATAAGAACCTAAAGTTCAGGGCAGAGGACCAGGATAGAGATAAAAATTGTGGGGTCATGGGTCATCACATAGAGTTAGTAGGGTTTTAAAAAAATTATATTGTAGTTTATTTACAATGTTGTATTAATTTCTGCTGCACAGCAAAGTGACTCAGTTATATATACATATATATACATACATATATATATTATTTTTCATATTCTTTTCCATTATGGTATATCACAGGATACTGAATATAGTTCCCTGTGCTATACAGTAGGACCTTGTTGTTTTTCCATCCTATATGTAATAGTTTGCATCTTCTAATCACACACTCCCAATCCTTCCCTCTCCCACACCCCCTCCCACTTGGCAACTGCAAGTCTGTTCTCTTTGTCTGTGAGTCAATTTCTCTTTCATAGATTAGTTCATTTGTGTCATAGTTTAGATTCTACGTATAAGTGATATATGTTATTTGTCTTTCTCTGACTTCACTTAGTGTGATAATCTCTAGGTCCATCCGTGTTGCTACAAATGGCTTATTTCATTCTTTTTAATGGCTGAGTAATAATATTCTGTTGTAGATATGTACCACATCTTCTTTATCCGTTCATCTATTGATGGACATTTAGGTCGCTTCCATGTCTTGGCTGTTGTGAATAGTGCTGCTATGAACATAGGGGTGCATGTATCTTTTCGAATAGTAGTTTTGTCTGGGCATATGCCCAGGAGTGGGATTGCTGGATTATATGGCAAGAGTTGGTAGTTTATAAAGTTATAGGGTTGGTTGAGATCATGAAGGGAGTGATTATAGAGAAGGGGAAGATGCCACAAGAGGTCATGACTGACCTCATCGTGAGTCTTCTCTCAGTGGGGGAGCCTCATGACAGTGAGCTTGAGTAGAAATGTGAGCAAAGAAATCGGTTACAGCAAAGATAGTTAATTCTTTTGGGTTTTTCTCTAAGGTGGAGCTGAGAAATGGGCAATCACTGGAGTTAGAAGTTGGATCAAGTGAGGGCTTTTCTAATAGGCTAAAAACATCAGGCAGATGCTCTTCTTGCATATTTGAGCACAGCTGTTTTATTTCCCATGGTTCAAGATGCTGTACATAGGACTAAGCACATTCACATATTCATTTACTCCTTACAGCTACATTGGGAAGTAACTATGATTACTTTTCAGGGTCCCTGAAAGGTGAAGTGACTTAATGTCTCACAGTTAGTACGTGATGGAGCTGAGATTCAGTCCTTCATCTTGTTTTTTGACACACAGCCTGTGCTCTTTTCTCCATGGTAATTGCCTTCCAAAAAGTTTATGTGTTTTCTGAGGAGCAGATTTCATGAATGTTTACTATATTGCTTCTCAACTAGCAGAGTATGGTATAAGATAAAATTGCTAGTAGCTGGTGAATTTGTGTTTTCCACACCATTGTCCAATGTTTACCATTGAGCTATGTTCTGCTACCATTGACTCTAAATTACAAGTTCTTACCCAACCTGAAATATGACTTTAAACTCACCCTTGGTGCCATTTAGAAAGCTCCAAACTCACCAGATACTAGGTGAAAAAGCCAGTCTCTCATTTGATCAGGGCCAGGCAACCAGTTACCAAATTAACAGGTTGCTTTGAAGTTTGGTGGAAATTTCATAAATTCATAATGATGATTAAATACATGTGATGTAAAGCTTCAAAGTGGTGTCCTAGTACAGAAGCCACTTCTGCTTCTGTTGGTTTATTTAATTCCCACCGCCCATAATAAGCAGATGGATCAAGTAGCCATGGCTGGGTTCTCATAATGCTAGCT
This sequence comes from Neophocaena asiaeorientalis asiaeorientalis, assembly GCF_003031525.2. Classification (NCBI taxonomy): domain Eukaryota; kingdom Metazoa; phylum Chordata; class Mammalia; order Artiodactyla; family Phocoenidae; genus Neophocaena; species Neophocaena asiaeorientalis. The sequence goes on from NW_020175199.1 coordinate 3,882,057, forward strand.
TCTGTGATGCTAGCTTCTGTGATAGAAATCTTAAAAACAAAGTCTCTCAATGAATTGTATAGCTGGAGGCCTAAAAACTCATCATGCATTGTCTTATTTTAAAAGATACAGCAGAACCTAGTTTTTGTTGAAATATAAAGAAATATATAAGGATATAAATTTGCACATTTCTGAAGGCTACAGTAACTCCTGCTACTTTAACATAAACAGTGATTTATATATAAGGATATACATGTATACATTTTTGAAGGCTACAGTAACTCCTGTTACTTTAACATAAACAGTGATTTATATAGAAGGATATAAATGTATACATTTCTGTAGGTTATAGTAACTCCTGCTACTTTAACATAAACAGTGATTTATATAGAAGGATATAAATGTATACATTTTTGAAGGTTACAGTAACTCCTGCTACTTTAACATAAACAGTGAACTATATAGAAGGATATAAATGTATACATTTTTGAAGGCTACAGTAACTCCTGCTACTTTAACATAAACAGTGATCTATATAGAAGGATATACATGTATACATTTTTGAAGGTTACAGTAACTCCTGCTACTTTAACATAAACAGTGATCTATATAGAAGGATATACATGTATACATTTTTGAAGGCTACAGTAACTGCTACTTTAACATAAACAGTGATCTATATAGAAGGATATACATGTATACATTTTTGAAGGCTACAGTAACTCCTGCTACTTTAACATAAACAGTGATCTGTATATAAGGATATACATGTATACATTTTTGAAGGCTACAGTAACTCCTGTTACTTTAACATAAACAGTGATTTATATAGAAGGATATAAATGTATACATTTCTGTAGGTTATAGTAACTCCTGCTACTTTAACATAAACAGTGATTTATATAGAAGGATATAAATGTATACATTTTTGAAGGTTACAGTAACTCCTGCTACTTTAACATAAACAGTGAACTATATAGAAGGATATAAATGTATACATTTTTGAAGGCTACAGTAACTCCTGCTACTTTAACATAAACAGTGATCTATATATAAGGATATACATGTACACATTTTTGAAGGTTACAGTAACTCCTGCTACTTTAACATAAACAATGATTTATATAGAAGGATATACATGTATACATTTTTGAAGGCTATAGTAACTCCTGCTACTTTAACATAAACAGTGATTTATATATAAGGATATACATGTATACATTTTTGACGGTTACAGTAACTCCTGCTACTTTAACATAAACAGTGATTTATATAAAAGGATATACATGTATACATTTTTGAAGGCTACAGTAACTCCTGCTACTTTAACATAAGCAGTGGCAGTTAGTGCATGGACAGGATGTCCAGGGTTTGTTAAAGTGGTGTGGCTCATTGCAGAGCCTGAATTTACAATGGGAACATTGTATAAAGTCTGGCAAGTTATCAGAAAATGTGGGCATTTACTTAAGATTCTTCACAGCCTAAAATTATGTGATATACCTAGCCTGCATAGGGGGAACAAAGCAAACCTTCCATTTGTAGTTGACTGTGATGGCTAACTGGACCTGTGCATCAGGCCCCTGGGAAAGATTTTGGCCACAGAGATGGCCATGTGACACAAGCATGGACAATTAGAGGGCTTCCTTGGGTTTACATTGATTTCTGATGGCTGGAAAAATATTCTTTCTTTCTGGTAGGGTTGCCAAACTCTCAGTGGCCATGTCTCTGCCACCCACCCAGGGAAGTCCTGTCTGTGGTAGGAGGTAAGGAGATTGATCAACATGTGAAAACAAGTTAAGATGAGATGAGGTAAGAGAGAGCTGTTGAGTTCAGTCCCCAGTTCTCGTTCCAGAGGCCAGGCTTCTGAAACTCATCCTCTGTAAGCAGTAACTTTTCAAAAATTGATCTGCTGTTCACTAATTTTCATACTTCAGCTATGATCCAGTGAAAATATCAACTGCTCAAATTACTACGATAAAGAAACCTGGTTTAGTTTGGTGACTTAACTCATACTGCTATAACAAAATACCATGGACCGGGTGGCTTAAGCAACAGACTTTGATTTCTCACAACTCTGGAGGCTGGGAAGTCCAAGATCAAGATGCCAGCAGGGTTGGTGTCTGGTGAAGTATCTCTCCTTGGGTTGCAGATGGGCACCCTCTCGCTGTGTACTCACATGGCGGAGAGAGACAAAGATCTGATCTCTCTTCCTCTTCTTATAGGGACACAAATTCCATGATAGAGGTGCCACCCTCATGATCTCATCTAAACCTAATCACCTCGCCAAGGCCTCACCTCCAAATACTGTCACATTCTGGGTTAAGGCTTCAACATTTGAACTTTGGGGAGACACAAACATTCTTCCTTAACACTTGGGAAGGGATTCTGTAGTAAAATAGAAGAAGGCAGGAAGAGAGAGGAAGAAAGGAAGGAATAAACAAGGAAAAGAAGGAAGTAAAGAGATAAAAATTTCTATTGCCCTCAGAAATTTTCCCTCCCAATTCCATGGGTCAGTAAATTGTCTCTTATTCTCTTTTGTTTCACCTATTTTAAATTGTGTTTCTGTCCCTTGCAAGTGGTTAATTCACCAATCCTTTGAAGGTGTTACAAAGATTATTCCACTGCATGGAATTGTATAATTAAAGAATTAGAGATACATTTCTAATGGGAATTTCTCCAACTCACATGTTTAAATAGTGTCCTCATCCAGAGATTCCCTCTCATCACATGTCATAAATGCCAACTGTGACTCTGCCCTTCTTTGGGTAAACACGAAGAAGGCATCATATTGTAAGCTCCCAGAAAAGAGCTGATGAAAATTCAAAGTGAAATAAAAGGAAATATTAAAACTATTAAATCACTAAACAAAAACATGGGCCAATATAGGTTCTAGGAGATGCTGATTAAAGATGAAAGTGATGTAAATGTAGAAAGATGTAAACTTTTAGGGAAAAATCTTCGTTTTCTAACAAGTAAATTTTACATTCCATTTCAGTACAACCAGACTGTTTCTCCTATATTTCTCTCATTAATTTTTTTTCATGTTAATGTCCTACTCTGTTTCACGAAGAGGATGTTATTAATATTTGTTGTTGCATTATACATGTATCATCTCAAAGTTTGGGGTTTAATTAATGTTCTCTCCCGGGGTTAAGATCCTGCCATCTGGTTTCCTGCTTAGGCAAAAGGAAACTGAACTAAGAAAGTGATGAATGAAGCAATATAACTTTAAAAATGACTGCATCTTTCTGGTTTTAATTTGAGTCAAATAAGAGAAAGAAAATTGAAAGTGTTATTAGAATATTTAGAAAAAAATAAGCAGTAGGTAAAATTCCAAACAAAATTAAAATGTGTAATCTAAGTTGATGGATGCCATTACAGAAAAATTTTAAAGATTATTCCTAGTTCGGAGAACACTTACTAGAGTAGATGCTGATTTTTCAAAGCATTACATTTTCCTGATCCTGTAAAAAAAAAAAAAAAAAAAAAGACAGAATGTCCTACTTGTTTATCATTTCTCTCCTTATTGAGATGAAGTTAGCTGTCATTTGGTTGCAAATAAGTTCCAACGTGCCCTACCCCCTTAAAGAAGGATGAATCAAACAACCAATGGTATTGCATAGATGGAGAAAGTGCACCCCAGAGACCAAAATGCTGCTTGACAGGGGGTTCTTTTCTTTCTGAAATATTACTGAGTCTCAGATTATATAATAGATTGCTGACCCTAGCATCCTAAGGTAGGATGATATGGTGGGAAAGGGTTTTGTATTTCACCAGACCAGGATGTGAATTCTAGCCTTTCCCCCTCGCTAGTTATGTGAGCTTTGCAAATGCCTTAACCTCTCTGAACCTGTATTACCTTTTTATAAAAACAAGGATGACATTTCCCCCACCCCTACCCCAAGCTATGCAGATGTAAACAGCTGTGAGCTGCTGCATGATGCTAAACGTGAAGACGACTTCTTTATTTTGTAAGTCAGATCTAGCTCTGAGCTCTGCTTCCCAAGGTCTCTGAAAGTCCAAATGTTAAGACAATGAGAGTAGAGGCCATGGGTTATAAGTCTCTTATCATCGTTAGTGGAGTTTATGCGGGTAACTGGCTCTATTCATAGTAGAGACCTCTGCTCTGTGCTGGGTAGTCAGAGGGGCCCTCAGCAATGCTCCCCTGGGATCCTTGAAGCTCGCATTCCAGAGGATTTGCCCCTCGGTAGGACTTGCAGCCCTCCCATTCCTGTCCCCCAAAGTCTCGGGGGAACCACATTCAAGGATTAGGCTCCTTTTCCTATAGCCCTTCAATATCATAACCTCCTTCCTATCTACTCAGGCTAATCAAAGGTCTTTTTAAAAAAGAAAGATCTGGTCATTCTTCACAGGAGGTGAGAGAATCACAGATCCCCAGGTCTCCAGCACCTCCCTCTAATTTGTGATTGCAACAGAGAGAACAAGATAGTTACTATTTGAAGTAGGTCATTCAGTTACATTAACTTTAAGGAAAATTGCTCTGGTGTGTAAGCTACAAATTTTTCCATGCTTTTTCATCTACAATTCAGTGAGCATTGGTGTCGCTTAAATCATACTTTAGGAAGGCGTTTTGCAGTGAGACAGAGGAAAGGAGGAAGAAAGCGAGGGAGAGAGGGAAGGATAAAGAGAGAAAAAGAAGAACCAAAAGGAAAGAAAAACAGGATATAAGAAAAAGGTGAAATTTCTATCCCCCTTAGAAATGTTCCATAACCTTAGGAAAATTAGATCTTAAAAGTAAACGAAACTTCATACATTACTGGTGGGAATGTAAAATGGTATAGCAGTAGTGGAAAACAGTTTGAAAAAGTTAAACATAGTTACCATATAATGCAGTATTTCCACTCGTAGGTATAATCCCAAAAGAGATGGGAACATATATCCACATGTACACGAATATTCTTGGCAACATTATTCCTAATAGGTGAAAAGTAGAAACCAAATGTCTATCAACTGATGAATGGATAAACAAAAAATGTGGTATGTCCATACAGTGGAATATTATTCATCCATAAAAAGGAGTGAAGTACAGATACATGATACAGCAGAGATGAACCTTGAAATGATTATGCTACATGAAAGAGCTGTATGCAAAAGCCAAATGTTATGATTTCATTTATATGAAATGTCCAGAATAGGCAAATCCATAGAGACAGAAAGTAAATTACTGGTTGTCTAGGGCTGAGGGGATAGAAGGAAAGAGGAGTGACTGCTAATGAGTATGAAGTTTCTTTTTAAATGTACTATAATTAAAAAGTGTAAAATGTACTAGAATTAAATAATGGTGATGATGGGGCTTCCCTGGTGGCGCAGTGGTTGAGAGTCCGCCTGCCGATGCAGGGGACACGGGTTCGTGCCCCAGTCCGGGAAGATCCCACATGCCGCGGAGCGGCTGGGCCCGTGAGCCATGGCCGCTGAGCCTGAGCGTCCGGAGCCTGTGCTCCGCAACGGGAGAGGCCACAACAGTGAGAGGCCCGTTTACCGCAAAAAAAAAAAAAAAAAAAATGTGATGGTTGCATAACCTCGTGAACATACTAAAAACCAATGAATCAAACACTTGAAAATGGTGAATTTTATGGTATGTGAATTATAGTTCAATTTAAAAAAAGAACTATATAGAACAGAGTAGCATCATTTTTTGAGGTCCCATTAAATTTACAGAAGCCACATTTAGCAGGGACCTCAGCTAATAACAATTATTCATTACTAAACTTCATGTTCTGTTGCGATTCTCTTAACAAAACACAAGGTTCTGTTAACTGTCTCCATTTTATAGATGAGAAATGAAGGTGTCTCAGAGAGGATAAGGGGCTGGCCTGAGATTTCTCATACGGGAACTAACTCTAGACCTGAGATTAATGAACTGTCCTTGGGAACACAGGCCTTATGAATTCTACCCAGGGCCTCCCCTGCTCCTTGTTTCCCTGTCTTTGAGCTCAGTAGGGTCTCACTCACCATGCCAAGAAGAGAGAACTAGAAAGCTGCTTTTACATCCCTTCCCTACCTCATGGACCAAGGCCACCTGCCTTTCAGGGTCCCCCCACTGCACACCCCCAAGCCCAACTGCCTGCCAGAATTTTTGCTTTTAGGAAGTGACTTGTAGGAGAATTCTCAGGTTGTATTGCTATTTGGAGGGTGAAGTGCTGAGCAGACTAATTGTCAAGATAGATTTGGAAATTAGCATCAAGGTTTTGTTGAAGGTAATGGTGGAGCCAGCACAATGCCTGCCAAAATTGCCTTTCTCTAATGAAAAGCAATATATGCTTCTGGGTTGCTCAGAAGACTGCAAATTATTCCTTCCCTTTGAGGTGCCTGACAAGTTAAAATACTCTTCCTGGTTTGCTGCATGTTAATGAAGTGCATTAACTGGGTGATGGGCCTCTAAGTAATGAAGGATAATTTGAGCTATGAGAAAAGCCAGCGAGATGGAAATAGACTTGTATCGGTTGGACACTAATGAGGTAGAGATAAGTATATATGAGGTCAGGAGAGCCAAAGGCATACTTTGGCAATAGGAAAAGTCCTGTGCTCTTAGATATCGGGTCATGGTATTGAACTTCGCATTTCTGTAATAACAGTCAGCTTCCCAGTATTAGCTGCCGTCTGTCTGCACAATGCTGAGATTCCCAAGGCTTCCCCAGGGAAAGGAAGGGGCGGGGCAGAAAGGAGAAGGGTGGGTCATGGAAAACATCCATGATGATGGCTTAGAAAAAAGGAAATATAAAGTATGTTCTTTTTGTAACACTTACGGGGCAAAACAGTAAAGTAACAGGACAGAGTAAAGCATGGGTCTTAAATCATTCATTCATCAAGCACTTCTTGAACTACGCATCAGATGCCTTCCTAGGCACTGGAGATGCAATTAACAAGACAGAACAAGACTCTGCCCTCAAGATCTTACAGTCTCCAGCTACATATTTAGAATTGATTTGTTTTTAGAATAGTCCTAAAATTAGACCTATATTTGTGTCTTCAATTAAATGGATTTTTAAAAAATGAGAATTCAGCTTTTATCAATAAAATCTGGACAGGGACAGAAGTACTTAACAAGTGCTCTGGAAGAACCAAGAAGGGTAGATTGGGTAGACAGATGGAACAAATAGAACATTCTGCACAGAGACACAGAGGACTGGTATGTCTGTGAGAAATGTTAAGCAGGTCCTTTTGGCTGATAAATGATGGATGATGGGGAGTAATGGGTGACACAGTTGGAAAGGTAAGAGCTGTAAGCTGTAAATAAATACATAAACTCTCCTTTGGTGGAAAGGACAAAAATGATGACTTTGCCTCCTGTGGGAAGAAAATTTTCTGTTAAAAAGCACATCTGAAGACATTACTAAAATTTACTTCCAAATTCACATTTATCCACCCACTTTTGGTTTTCAGTGGCTGCAAGCTGGCTGTGAAATAGGTTTTTGCAGGAGTAGATGAGTTGTGATTATAGAAATCCGTCACTATAATATAGCAAAGGAATCGTTTATGGTCACAAGGTTATGTATATGTGTGTGTGTGTGTGTGTGTGTATGTGTATGTGTATATGTATATATATATTTTCCAACATAACATAACATAGTTTTTATACTATAGTCTTAAACAAAAAAGCCCACCTTGGAGCTCAGGATAAAGTACAAATTACAAATAGAACTTAACATGGAGGACATGCTCAGGGTGCCTAGTGGTCTGTTGAGCATCCTTTGGTTGTTGCAGACTCTATCCCTGGTATTCTGCGCATCTCATCCTAAGTGTCAGAGAGTGGCTGTCATTCTGGGTTGTCTGAATTACTTTGTTTTCTTCTGCTCTTGCTGACCCCTCCTGCCCCCCCC
>NW_020175199.1:3889994-3918278 GCF_003031525.2 Neophocaena asiaeorientalis asiaeorientalis
GAGGCTTTAGACACTGGTCTTCTGAGTCCTAATCACACACTTACTTAGTCTCCTTTTTGACTCATTTCTATGTCTTAATTGTGAGTATGAATCTCAGTCCACAAACCCAGCTTTGAATTAAATTTTAAATCAAGATGGTGTTAATTCTGAGCCGATAAGCCTGCAGTCAAGGGGGAATTAAACTTCAGTCCCCACTGGGGAACTCGCCTCAAGGAATCGCCCTCTGACCCAAGGCCCTCCTCTGCTGCTTGCTGACTGCATTCCAGGGAACATGCCCATTCCCTGCTGCGAGCCCCAGGGCACTGCCAGCGTGGGGCTCCACCTCTCCCCAGACCCAGAGCCTCTCTCCATTTGGTCCTCCTCCTACGTGGAAATGGAGACTTGCCTTCCTCTTTCTTGTGCTTGCTTCTCTCGCCCTGGAATATATAGCACCTCTGATAGGGGAGATTAGGCTTTTGAAAACAACAGGAAAGGAAAAGATCTTAAAGGCCATAAACCTCTTCTGGGCAGAAGGCACAGAGAGCCTGCTTGTCTGCAGTGACTCCCCTTCTCCTAAGCTGATCTCTCAAGGCAGCTGTGACAGCAAATGGGGAAGGGACAGCATGGAGCCATGAACACTTGCTCCATTTCCCGAAGCGGGAAACCACCCACGTGTCCATCAGCTGATGAATGGCTAAACAAAATATGGCACCTCTGTACAATGTCAGTGGTATATTTGTCCAGGAGAAGGAATGGAGTACTGAGACGTGCTCCAACGTGGAGGAGCCTTGAATACATTATGTAAAGTGAAGGAAAGAAGCCAGTCACAAAGATCTTATATTGAATGGTTACATTTAAATGAAATGCCCAGAATACGCAAATCTGTACAGACAGTAAGTGGATCAGTGGTGGCCTAGGGCTGAGGGGGTTGGGGATGACTGCTGCAAGGTACAGGGTTTTCTTATGGGGTGATGAAAATGTTCTGAAATGGGCTGTGGTGATGCTTTCACAACTCTTTGAAGGAACTAAAAAGATCACTGAATTGTACACTTCAAATAGGTGAATTGTATGGTATGTGAATTCTATCTCAATAAAGCTATTACCAAAGAAATTAAAAAGGGCGTTGGGTTGTAATTTGCTGACTCCTACTCTGTGCCCTATCATCAAAGACATGAATGTTATCGTGTTTCATTAACGTTAATGTTCCCTTGTCACGAATTCCTGGTAACTGGCTGCTGTTCCGATAAATCACTTTTCTAGGATGCAAAACAATCTTTTTTACAAGTATCTCTCAGAACACGTTGGGCCACTAGCTTTCTCCCCGGGCTCTTGAAAGAAGGGAGGGAGAGACCTTTCTAAGTTACACCTGTAGTGCCTGCTTACTCCGAACGCTGAAGAGCCAACTTTAATTTACTGAAGTTGCGAATCTTGCACTTGGAAGACATCCTAGAAACAATCCAGCCCACTGGTTTTCAAATGTGTTTAGTATAATCTAGAGCTGCAGAGCAGGGACCTCAGGAGCAACCGCAGGAGGAAACGGGGTGGGGGTGGGGTATGTGTTCTAAACTGGGCTGAGTGGGCCCCCACCTCAGCTTCAGTCAGGGCAGCCCTCACTTCATCTGGCATGTACACTGGGCTTCAGCAAGACTTTGTTTGAAGAATTCAGCAGCTAACAAATGTTGAAGGTTCCTCTGATTTCTAGTTCCATAGAAAATGGAAACAAGATACAGGGAAAAGACTCCAAGTCCACATATCCATCTGGTGACAGAGCAGGGCCTGGAATCATAGACTCCTAAGGATGGGCAGGGTAGTTGGGATCGCTTAATCAAGCATGTGAAGCTTGACTTCTCACGACTTTACCACTCGTGCAGTCAAGAGAGCGTGATGGACAAGCATGTGGACTCTGGAGCCAAGTGGCCTGAACTTGAACCCTGCCCCGGCACATAGCAGCTGTGTGAACTTGACCAAGAACCTCATCCCTGCCCATCCTTGGCTTCCTCATGTGTAAAATGGGGCTAATGGCAGTACCTATTCCAGAGGATTTATTAACATGATGTCAAGTGTCTGGCCCATAATTGGGGCCAAATAAATAGTAGCCATGATTATGACTTGTCAGTACAGACGCTCCATATGCTTTGGTCTCCATAAGTTCACTGGCTAAGAGGCAGAACCCCTGTGAAGTTTTCATCTCCATCTGCCTTGACTGAAAATCAAAGTTGGTTTCACGTGGCCTGTTTTTCCCATTCTGTGCTTCCATTTGTAAGATTTTTCATTTGTTTCAGTTCAATTTCACCTACCTTTTTGGGTCATTTATCTCAGACTGTGGTGTTATTTTCCAGTCCCCAGTGAAAAGACCATGGCCGAGTCTGTCTGACAGCTTGGTCCCATTAGGAATCTATACTTGGTCTTGGAGTTTCTTCTGGCCTATGCATAAGGATGCTATTTGGTAGATGGTACTAAGTAACCCTTTTTGGGGGGTCCATGCTTCAAATTGTGGCTTGCTGCTGACCTTTTAAAAAATTTTTCATTCCTGCTTTGCTCCTCTCATCTGAGGCCCAATTTCAAGTACTTTCCTTCTCTTTCTGCTTTATTTTCCAAAAAAGGTCTGGCATCCCCCCTATCCCTTCTCCCTGAACCCCCAGCATGTAGCCACCTCTTTATAGACTCCCTTCTAAGCCTGACTCCCTTTAAGCTTAACACCTGTGAACTTCCTCAGTAAGGCAACTCCTCCAGACCTTACCTGCTGGCCAGATGCTGTTCACTTAACTCTAAATATGTTTATTATTACTATTTTTTTTGCGGTACGTGGGCCTCTCACTGCCGTGGCCTCTCCCGTTGTGGAGCACAGTTTCCGGATGCGCAGGCTCAGTGGCCATGGCTCAAGGGCCCAGCCGCCCCGCAGCATGTGGGATCTTCCCGGACTGGGGCACGAACCCGCGTCCCATGGACCCTCAACCACTGTGCCACCAGGGAAGCCCTAAATATGTTTACTTTTTATTTAATATCCAAAATTAAGCCATTGAGCTACTAAAAAGTATCCACTATTTCTCAGCTCTGAGGACTCTTTAGTGCTAATATTTAAAAATTTCCTGATTTACAAGATAACGCATATACCTTTGTGAAAGTAAAAGATCATCCATTCCAATAAGACAAATGTATAGCCAGAGTCGTAATGCGAATTCCATAGACTCACATACCCACAGTTCAATTAAAGTTTTTTAATAAAAATGCAGATGAATCCATCTTGACCCATTACACTAACAATTTTAGTTAGTTCCCTGTGCCGTTGAAAATGTCTTCATTAAATGACTTAATGCATTGCTTTTTTAAAGGGCAGCAGTCGATGTTCTTAGCATCCTGATTATTGACTTTTTTAGCTTTAGAGAAAGTTAGATTTGGAGCAATCATAAAGGGCAGGTCGTTCACATCTATTATTTTATAGATGGGAAAAGTGACTCCCAGAGAATATAAAACTGAGCCAGGGTCACACAGCATTAAGCACCAGGGCTGAGACAAAGTCTTCTGTGTGTCAGTCAAGTCCCTGCAGAGCCCATGTCTACATTCTAACTACCTAGGGAGCTGTTTAAAAGTGGCAGCAACAACAAGAAGAAACAAACAGATGCCCTGGCAAACTTGACATGTTCTGAATTAGAGCAGGTCTGGAGTGGGGTTAGGAAACCTGTATTGTAGAATAGCTCCCCAGGGGGCTGCGATGCACTCTCGGGTTTAGTATTCATTCAGGGATGCTATCTAGAGCAGAACTCAGTACAAGTATTGACCACAAACGTAAGAAAAACATAGATTGTATAAAACTTTCCCACCACAGATTTCCAGAGGAGAGAAAAAGTATAGCCTAAGTCACTTGACCCAAATTCAGCCCAGGTTCCCAAACTGGACAACCAAGAAAACTGCTTGAGTAGTATGAATGCAAAAAAAGATATGAAGAAACAGACTGTAGGAAGTTTTGCTGGACAAATCCAAGACAAATCAGCATAGAAAACAGCACAGGAGGCTTGTAAAAAGCGTTAGTTTTGTGAGCAGTAAGCATTGCACACAGTGTGGATCCAGTAACACAGTCCAGATCTCAGCAGCCTGCCCTGATTCTCATACTGTGAGTTGTAGCTGCTGATTTACCTACCCCTGACCCTTTCCTTCACTTTTCTTTCTCTTGTCAATTCTTTCCAGTGAAATGAGCATCAAAGCAGAGTGAGTGCTCTGTTACATCTTAGGTCTTGATGACCTGTTTGGACCACATTTATCCAGAATACAGCTTAGAAACTGTAAATCATGTTATGAATGCTGGGTGGCGTGATGTTTCACTGTTGTCCATCTAATTTCTGACAGGGGTCAAATATTGTCAATTGCTACCACTGCGAATTCTCACCATCAGTCTTGCAGAGCACAGTATCTCAAACCGCAGGAGAAATTGGGAGGTATTTGTTGAAATGGGTGATTCTTAAAACATCAAAAAGATAATTTAGATCATTTCACCATCTTATCAGGGTCATTTAAAAGAGAAATGGAAGAGTATGCAAGGAGGATTTGGGAGTTGTCTTAGCTCATATGGGCTGCTATAATAAATTACCATGGACTGGGTGGTTTATAAACAAACAAACAAAAAAGCACATTTGTTTCTAACAGTTCTGGGGATTGAGAAGTACAAGATCAAGGTGCCAGCGGATTTGATGTCTAGTGAGAGCCTTCTTCCTTGTTTATAGATGGCCATGTTTTTGCTGTGTGCTCACACGGCAGCAGCAGCGGGAACGGGAACTCTGTGGAGCCTGTTTTGCAAGGGCACTACCCTCATGACCTAATCACTTTCCAAAGACCCCACCTCCACATAACACTACACTAGAGATTAGGTTTCAACATGAATTTCGGGGAGACCCAAACATTGTCTATAACCGAAGTGCTTAGTGTTATTTTTTAAAAGTATTCACTAGATTAAACCCCAAATAGTGAGTGAGTTGGTGGGAAAACTTCAATGCATTTACATTTTTGCCTCTTAAATGTAATTGCCATTAACATGTGATTGTCCTTGTAGCAGAAAGGTGAATGCATATCATGATGAAATTCTGCATATGTTGGTCATAAGACATTTTTTTTAAAGGTTGAAAAGCTTTATTTTTTGTCTTTTTATTATTAAAGCTGAAAGTAACTTTGAAAAATTTAATCACTCCCTAATTTTACAATTCAAGAAAGGAATCTGAGCCCCTGAGAAGTTAAATGTCTCTCTCAAGGAATATGAATTTCTGGCTTATTCATAATTTATCATTTGTTTCCTTCTACTGATGAAGTCGCTGTAAGAAAAAGGAAAGAACTTAAAGTTTTGAAATTCTGTCAAATGTTTGTTTACAAGACAGTGTGGAATATTTTTTGACAGCACCTGCAAGCTATTTATGTTCCTATCTTTATTTTTAAAGTAATATATTAAACATTTTCTTTATTTTGCAACTGGGCCAGCTACAGTTTAGAATGAACAGGTGTTTAGCAGTCTTTGAATATTACAGTATAGTCCCTAGTCAGCTTCAAAGGTGAGACTCTGTTGACTTCACGATTTTCTCTTGATGAACGTATTAAAATGACAGATTATAAATAATTAATATTGGTATAGATTGAGAACTGTCAATAGAGACCTAGAGTATAAAATTCACAGTGACAACCTACTGTTCCCTCTGAAGAAAATTACACGTGTGCCAAGTGAAACTCAAGTTCGTTTGAGCTTTGATATGCATTTACACACAAAGGAATGGTGGTAGTGAGAGAGGAGGCCTGACCCATCCACAAGGACCCAAGGTATCAATTTCTATCTATTTCAAGTAAGCCACTGTTGGGGAGAGAGTGTTGGTGTTGGGGACCACATGTAATCTAATCATAAGGTTCTGCAGAGGTCAAATTACATATTGTGCAGCTTTGGCTGGGTATGAAATTGGATGCACTCTGGTTATTGGATCATCAAAGGTTTTTAGTTACTTTTCCTTCCTCAGTTTTATCTCATACAGTAATGAGTGTTTATTGGATTCTTAAGCCCTCTGGGGGAAAATAATTTATGTTTTCTTCCTGTAAGTGGCTCTACAGTCTGATCATTCCGCTTCAGGGACTTCTTTTGTGTTTTCGTTTTTTTTTCCTTCTTCAACTTTATTGAAGTTTAGTTGACGAAATTGTAAGGTATATATATATTTTTATAAATTTATTTATTTTTGGCCGCATTGGGTTTTTGTTGCTGCGTGCGGGCTTTTCTCTAGTTGCGTCGAGTGGAGGCTACTCTTTGTTGCGGTGCACAGGCTTCTCAATGCAGTAGCTTCTCTTGTTGCAGAGCACGGGCTCTAGGCGTGTGGGCTTCAATAGTTGTGGCACGCAGGCTCAGTAGTTGTGGTGCACAGGCTTTGTTGCTCCACGGCATGTGGGACCTTCCCGGACCAGGGCTCGAACCCACGTCCCCTGCGTTGGCAGGCAGATTCTTAACCACTGCACCACCAGGGAAGTCCCAAAATTGTAAGATACTTAAAGTGTAAACAAGATGATTTGATACAGAAAAGATTCCCACCATCAAGTTAATTAACATATTTATTATATTTACTTTTTTGTTTGTTTTGGTGAGAACATTTATATTCTACTCTCTTAGCAAATTTCAGTATACAATAGGGTGTTATCGGCTATGGTCACCATGTTGCATATTAGATCCTCAGACCTTATTCCTCTTACAGCTGAACATCTGTACCCTTTTACTAACTTCTCCCTATTTCCTCCACCTCCCAGCCCCTGGCAACCACTTTTCTACTCTGTTTCTATGACTTTGACCTTTTTTTTTTTTTTTAAGATTCATGTATTAGTGATATCATGCAGTATTTATCTTTCTCAGTCTGGCTTATTTCACTTAGCCTAATGGCCTCCAGTTTCATCCATGTCATTGCAAATGGCAGGACTTTCCTTATTTTTAAAGGCTGGATTTTTGCTGGATCATATGGTAGTTTTATTTTTAATTTCTTAAGGAACCTTCATAGTGTTTTCCATAGTGGCTGCAACAGTCTACAGTCCCATCAACAGTGTACAAGGGCTCTCTTTTTGCCACGTCCTTGCCAACACTTATTGTCTCTAGTCTTCTTGATAATAGCCATTCTAACAGGTGTGAGGTGATATCTTACTGTGATTTTGATTTGCATTTCCCTAACAATTATTGATGTTGAGCACCTTTTCATGTACATGTTGGCCTTTTGTACATCCTCTTTGGAAAACATGTCTATTCAAGTCCTTTGCCCATTTTTAAATTGGGTTATTTGTTTTGCTATTGAATTGTATAAGTTCCTTATATAGTTTGGATATTAACCCCTTATTGGACATATGATTAGTAGATATTTTCCCCCTTTCCATAGGTTGCCTTTTTATTTTGTTGATGGTTTCTTTTGATATACAGAAGCCTTCTTAGTTTGATGTAGTCCCACTTGTTTAATTTTGCTTTTGTTGCCTTTGCTTTTGGTGTCAAATACAAAAAAAGCATCGTCAAGACCAATATCAAGGAGCTTACTCCCTATGTTTTCTTCTAGAAGTTTTATGGTTTCAGGCCTTATGTTCAACTCTTTAATCTGTTTTGAGTTTTGATTTTCATGTATGGTCCAGATTTATTCTTTTTCATGTAGCTATTCAGTTTTCTAAACACTATTTATTGAAGAGACAATCATTTACCCGTTGTATATTCTTGGCTCCTTTGTCAAAAATTAATTGATCATATATGTATGGGTTTATTTCTGAGTTCTCTATTGTGTTCCATTCATCTACATGTCTATTTTTATGCCAATGCCATATTATTTTGATTAGTGTAGGTTAGTAATATAGATTAAAACTGTGTTGCCTCCATCTTTGTTATTCTTTCAAAGCAAAGGATTGCTTTGGCCAATTGGGGTTGTTTGTGGTCTAGTACAAATTTTAGAAATTTTTTTCTATTTCTTTGAAAAATGCCATTGGAAATTTGATAGGGATTATAATCTGTAAACTGCATTGGGTAGTATGGAAATTTTCACAATATTAACTTTTCCAACCCATAAGCATGGAGTATCTTTTCACTTATTTGTGTCTTCAGTTTCTTTCATCAGTGTCTTATAGTTTTCGGTGTACAGATCTTTTACTCATGGTTAAATTTACTTTAAACATTTTATTCTTTTTGATGCTATTGTAAATGGGGTAGTTTTCTTAATTTCTCTTTCTTATACACTTCCTTGTTAGTGTATAGAAATGCAACTAATTTTTGTATATTTATTTTGTATCTTGCAACTTTACTGAATGCATGCATTAGTTTTAATAGTTTTTTGATGTAGTCTTAAAAATTTTGGCAGATAGAATTTGTCATGGTTAACCTGCTGCCAGCCCCACTGGAGCACCCTTGTGGCTGTCAGAAGCACTGCAAAATTTGGCATCTGGCACCCAGAGACACTCCCAGCTGGGAGAAACCATGTGCAATGAGGGTACCTGACCCACCCCAGAGGGAGAGTGAGCCTCCCACATTTTAAGGGCTACTTATGATCACCTGTACCAAAACACACATATTTTATAAGTTAATAATAAACTCACAAGTAAAGTGTGGTCACAGAGCCCAGGCATTTGGTTATGTTTTAACTTATAGAATCTTGGGCAATTTAGGTAGGGCAGCAAGTCCTATGTATGGCCCACTTATCTCATGCTTTCACAGTTTCCAATGGAAAAGAAATTTGATGACAATAAGAATCAAAAAGGCACATACATGAGTTGCTTTATAAGAGAGAAGTTTTAAGCTTTAACACAGATTTTTGTATTTAAAAATACTGCCACTCAATTTTGCAGTATCTACTATAATTTAAAATGTGTATATTTTAAGACTTGGACATTCTATTTCTCATTCATACTTAGACACCAGGAGGCACCTACAAAGATGCTCATTGCACATTGTTCATAGTAGTTACAAATGGCAAACAATAGAAATGTCCATCAGTAGAAGTATGATTATATAAACAATGCATAGTCATACAGTGCAAAAGAAATGAGATAGATCTATATGTATTGACACAAAAATATCCTCAAGTTATACTCTTGAGTGAAAATAGCAAACTATAAAATTATACAATAACTATAAAACAGTATGATAATTTTCTTTTAAAAACCATGCCACATGTTTTACATATACATATATATGTATATAAGCCCATAGTAAAAGATTTAGAAGGACAAATGTCAAATTGATAAAGTGGATGTCTCTAGTAGCTGTGGCTAATAGTCAGAACTTTAGTCTTTTTCTAATGTTTTAACTTTAGCAAAAAATATGGCAGGCAGAAATCTGAGATGGCTCCTGAGAACCTGCCCTCTAGTGTACACATCTTGCATAATTCCTGGGACTATGAATTTGATGGATTTTATTTCCATGGTTAGTACAGTAGTTCCCCTACATATAAACCTTCAAGTTGCGAACTTTCAAAGATGCGAACGTGCATTACATCAGTGTCAAGCGTGAGTGAAATTGCAGCTTGCCCCTCCATCTCCTATTGCTGATGATCCCTCAGCTCTACCATCTCCCACCTCCTCTCCCTCCTCCAGTCAGTAACTCTTCTTGCCTGTTCGCTTGATGCCAACCCCTATATGCCAGCTGTTGTACTCTACTACTGTACTTTTCAAGGTACTGTACTGCAAGATTAAAAATGTTTAATTTTTTGTGTTTGTTTTTTGTGTGAAAAGTATTATAAACCTATTACAGTACAGTACTATATAGCTGATTGTTTTATTTGGGTACCTAGGCTAACTTTGTTGGACTTACGAACAAATTGGACTTAAGAACGGGCTCTCAGGATGGAACTGGTTTGTATGTAGGGGACTTACTGTATATGGAACTCATTTGTATGTAGGGGACTTATTGTATGTTTCATGGCATAGTTGATTAAGAAAGGTAGGGCTTCCCTGGTGGCGCAGTGGTTGAGAGTCCGCCTGTTGATGCAGGGGACACGGGTTCGTGCCGCGGAGCGGCTGGGCCCGTGAGCCATGGCCGCTGAGCCTGCGCGTCCGGAGCCTGTGCTCCGCAATGGGAGAGGCCACAACAGTGAGAGGCCCGCGTACTGCAAAAAAAAAAAAAAAAAAAAAAAAAAAAGAAAGGTAGATTTTTTCCAGGTGGGCCTGATCTAGTCACAAGAACCCTTTAAATCTGGGTCTAGAGGTCAGAGGCAGAAAAAGTCAAATATTCAAAGCAAGAGGGGCTCTTCCATGCTTGAGAAATTCTGTATTGTTGAAGAAGGTCCAATCCCCTAGGGGTTGCTTCTAATTTATAAGTGGTGTGACCATCCTCAATGATGACAGGGAACTCACTGCTCCACGAAGGACCCCATTCCATTTCAGACAGCTCTAATTGTTCTGAAGTTTTCTCCTAAAATTTAACTTCTTGTCAGCCCTAGCTTGCCCCTTGGGATCACTGGAGCTCTCTTATAAATGATGGTCCAAATAGACCTCACTTGTGTCCCTGTGAACATTTTCATATGGTCTCCTTATTATTATTCATTGTAAAAGAGCAAAGCAAAACACCTAAAAATACTGCTTCTACAGAGTTCTCTCTCATTGGAGAAGTATCCCTAATTTATAAGTTGAATATGAATTTCTCAGGGTCATGCCTCAGTTGAGAGCCACATTTCCCAAGTGTTCAGGGAAGCTGAGCACCAAAGTCATCATGTGGCTGAAAGATTTACGAATCATTGATGTACTTTCTGTGCCATCAGAGTGGGGAAAGCAGGATTTGTCTAAAATAAGTAAGAACAAGACAAGTAAGAACAAGATGTTTCCACTCTACTTAGCAAATGTTTTATAATTGACTGCTTTCACACGTGATTTTGTGGCCACAGCCATAGCATAGAGCAGAATCAAAGTATCTCAGAAACGAAAGGACCTAGAAGCTTTCATAATCCAGTTATCTTCCCAAGACTTTTTTTCTTTTTTTTGTGGTACGCAGGCCTCTCACTGTTGTGGCCTCTCCCGTTGTGGAGCACAGGCTCCGAACGCGCAGGCTTAGCGGCCATGGCTCGCGGGCCCCGCCGCTCCGCGGCATGTGGGATCCTCCCGGCCCAGGGCATGAATCCGTGTCCCCTGCATCGGCAGGCGGACTCTCAACCACTGCGCCACCAGGGAAGCCCCACAGTTAGAAACATTTTTATACTGATTTGAAATCCGTGTTCTTTTAACTTTTTAAAATTTATCATCCCAGTTCTGTCTTTGGAGTCTAAACATAGATCTGTCCAATCCATCTTCCTTTCAAGTACTTAAAGGAAACTGTCACATCCCCTTAAGTCTCCTGTTCTTCAGTTAAACATCTTCAGTTCTTTTACATTTACTCAAAGGAGCCTAAGGGGATAGGACATTTTCTTTTGTGTGTGATTGTGTGTGTGTGTGTCCATTTTCACATTATCTCTTAACTGAAGTTGTAATCAGCGAAGAACCCTGGTCATTTACATCTGAGCTGAGAAGAGGATGAGGCTGAATCTTCTTGGCCTGGTTTACTGTAGAGTGCTAAGGAGAAGTACAGGGTGTACAATGTTATCAGTTATCAACCAATCCAAAGACATTTAGGTGACAGTCATTTCATTTTCTTCCCAATTCCTGTGTGGACCTCAGTGTCTACTTCACTTTACCTCTAGAACCTACAGTTCCAGTTTCTAGAACTTTGAGAAGTTTTAGTTCATGGTACATAACTTACTTTAGATAACATATCTAAATATAAATTTCTAGATATATATTTAATATCTAATATCTAAATATGTATTTAATCACAAATGGTAGGACATTATACACTGTTCTGCAATTTGCTTTTTTTTCCATTAACTATATTCTAGAGATCTCTTTTTTTTTAATTTATTATTTTTGGCTGCATTGGGTCTTCATTGCTATGCGCAGGCTTCCTCTAGTTGCAATGAGCGGGGGCTACTCTTCGTTGCAGTGTGTGGGCTTCTCCTTGTGGTGGCTTCTCTTATTGCAGAGCACAGGCTCTAGGTACGCGGGCTTCAGTAGTTGTGGCACACAGGCTCCGTAGTTGTGGCTCATGGGCTTCATTAATTGTGGTGCGTGGGCTTCAGTAGTTGTGGTGCGCGGGCTTCAGTAGTTGTGGTGCGCGGGCTCTAGAGCGCAGGCTCAGTAGTTGTGGCGCACAGGCTTAGTTGCTCCATGGCATGTGGGATCCTCCCAGACCAGGGATGGAACCTATGTCTCCTGCATTAGCAGGTGGATTCTTAACCATTGTGCCACCAGGGAAGTCCCATATTCTGGAGATCTCTTGATATCAGAACAGATGAAGCTGCTTTGTTCCTTTTTTTTAATTCTTATTTTTAATTTTTATTTGTTTATTTTTTTAATTTTTAAAAATATTTTAAATATTTTATTTTTTGGCTGCATTGGGGCTTCGTTGCTGTGCGTGGGCTTTCTCTAGTTGTGGCGAATGGGGGCTACTCTTCATATGTTCTTTTTAATGGGTGCGTAGTGTTCCATTGTATAGGTGTGCTCTAATCATTTAATGCATTCCTGTTGATGGATATTTAGGCTATTTCCTTTAAAAAATTTTTTACAATTATAAATAGCACTGCACAATACTTTTCTTTACATGGATTTTCACACAGGAACAAGGATATGTCTAGAGCACTAGTTCTCAAACTTTAGTGTATATAGAATCATCTGGAGGGCTTGTGAAAACACAGATGGCTGGGCTTCACCCCCTGAGTTTCTGATTCAGTGGGGTGTGACCCAAGGCATTACTTTCCTAACAAGTGCTCAGGTGATGCTGGTGCAACTGGTCTGGGGAGCCATGCTTTGAGAACCACTGCTGTAGGAGCTCCGGAAGTGAAATTGTCTGTCAAAGGCTTTGTGTTAATTCACTTCATCTCTGTCTCCTAGTGCTCCAGTTAAATGTGAAGTATGTGTGCCAGGTAATGCCTGGTAAAGGAGGACTCTGAATGAGACTGCTTCTGCCCTGCCCCATGGTAGGGAAGGAGGGGAGGGCAGAATAACCAGAAGCACAAGTCTTGGACCCTCGTGCCAAGTCTAGGGGCTTTATTATCCTCCAGGGCTTTTGTTCTGCCATCTGAGATGTCAGCTAGGGCATCACTGCGTGCAAGCTCTTGAAAGCTGTCATTAGCTCTTTTTTGTTTGTTTGTTTGTTTGTTTGTTTTTTGTTTTTGCAGTACGTGGACCTCTCACTGCTGTGGCCTCTCCCGTTGCGGAGCATAGGCTCCGGATGCGCAGGCTCAGCGGCCATGGCTCACGGGCCCAGCTGCTCTGCGGCATGTGGGATCTTCCCGGACCGGGGCACGAACCCGTGTCCCCTGCATCGGCAGGCAGACTCTCAACCGCTGTGCCACCGGGGAAGCCCCTGTCATTAGCTCTTTAATAGTCTCCCTGTCTGCATATATGGGACAGGAAAACACCACTGGGCACCTCCGTTTATTCTGGACTTGGGGGATCCCTGCATAGTCAACAGAGTCAGATTCTGTTAATACTTTTACAATGTGGATCTATATCAGGAGGGAAAGGATGGTTTCATTGCTGTGAAGACAGGGTGTCCATCCAGGTGCTCTCCTTAATTTTTCATGACCCTGTGTGTCCCCAAGTCCCACAGAACATTCCTTCCTCCTCTTTTCTCCAACCTGGGTCTTGGGTGTGGGGAAAGAATTTGTTGAATATCAACTGTGTGCTGGGCACACAGTAGTGCAATGGAATAGCTGTGCGCTCTTACCTCCATCTTATAGATGAGGAAGCAGGGGCTGAGAGTTGGGAGGCTAATAAGTGGCAGGGCCAAGAGTCGAGTCCAGGTCCAGGCAGTTGTAGAGCCTATGATTACAGCCTGTGCTGTCTGTTCTTCTCCACCTCCTCTGCAGTAGCAGCGGTCAAGTTCAAAGGGAGTGTTTTGGGCTCAGTGTAGTGCTTGTGATTGTTGAGTTTGCGATGTCAATTGCACTTGGTACAACTGAGGTGAGCTCCTCAGTGTCTCTCCTCATTTCCTCCAGTGTGACTCTGAGTCAGGACAGTGTCACTGAGGCTTGTCATAGTGACTAGTATGCCGCCCTCAGAAAGCAGAGAATTTTCACATCACATAGGACCCTGTGTTTCAGTGCTCATGCTTCTGTTTCCTAAAGGAAGGAAACCAACGGGGATGAAAACGGCAGAGGGAATAGACCCAGGCACAGAGAGAGCTTGCCCTTGGCTCAGGCTCAGACCTACCATTCATTAGTCCTAAGACCTTGGGCTTTGGTAGCTGTAACGGCACCTCTTTTCTGTAATACGGTTGCCAAAATGAAAGGCAGTGCCCCTAATGCAGGGTTTCCCACTTTGCCTGATGATAAGATCATTAAACATTGAGATTCCTGGGTCCTTCCCCTAGAAGATCTTGGTCAGAAGATGGAAGGTTGGGCCCAGGAATGAGGTTGGTCAAGTTCAATCATGGAGACCACTTCACTGAGTCAGGAGCACCCCGCCCACCTCAGAGTTATGTAATCTGATGAAAGAGAAGGTCTTGTCCATTGCACCTATCTCAGGAACAGAGACGGTCATCACTGAAGGCCCTCAATACCCTCCTCCCCGCAGCTACCACGTAGACTAACACCTGCCCAAGGCCAAGTACTTTCCTGAACTTACTGCTGCAGAACCCAAACATAACTGAACAGGCCTTTAGACCAGCAATGTTGCTTATCCAGCCGGCACAAAATTGGGAATTTGAGGCACATGGGTTACTGTGGAGGAGACAGGAGCCTGGAACTAAGGTGGAGGCCCAGAACAGAACAGAGTGCTAACAGATGCTTAGGACAAACTTTTATTTCATGACCTTGTCGAGGACTGGCCCCCTAATGTTAAATTTATAAAGGAGAAAATAGAAAATTCCCTATGTTTGGTAGGAAATTATAATAATACAAGTGATTTCTAATGTTGATTGAGTGCTTAGTCACTGCCTAAATTGATTTCCACAAGACGGAGGAAATTTTTAACAGTCACAATTAATTCCTTATTTCTCATTTTCACTGATGATGCTTCCAAGGGCAAATGGTTTTCTGCACCAATAGGAAGAACCTACTCTGGTCTTGCCCTTCCCAAATCAGCCTGGCCTTGAATTTTCCTGCATATGATTTGCTGTGTTCTCTGGTTTGGTGGCAAAGGTGGTAGGAATCTCTCCAGGGCATGACTTGTATATCATCTGCTCATTCACAGAAAA
This sequence comes from Neophocaena asiaeorientalis asiaeorientalis, assembly GCF_003031525.2. Classification (NCBI taxonomy): domain Eukaryota; kingdom Metazoa; phylum Chordata; class Mammalia; order Artiodactyla; family Phocoenidae; genus Neophocaena; species Neophocaena asiaeorientalis. The sequence goes on from NW_020175199.1 coordinate 3,905,164, forward strand.
CAAGGCACAAAACAACAACGAAAAGACCCAAATGCAATCATTCCATTGTGTAGCTGATGAGTGAATAGCACTTGACAGGACATCATGGTCTAGGAGAAAGAATGACATTAGGAAATAACTCGTCTGACCTGTGGTTCTTGCTGCCACCTCAGGAATGGAAATGGGAATGAATCACAAGAATTCTAGCAGCCTTGGGATAATAATTTTGGTCCTGTGTCTGCCTCACATTGGCACTGCTTTTGTATGGGTTGCCTGGAGGTGAGAGGTGGCTCCTTTTGGATGTAGATGACAGCATCAGGCTGAGTAACTATTTGAAAATCTGTGCTGGGGTATTAAGCCTAAGAAACTTACTTTAAAATAAAATGTGAATTACAAATAAATTATAACTAAAGTGGAAGAAGATTATATTTTATTTTGTTTTATTGAAGTATAGTTGATTTACAGTGTTGTGTTTCTGGGATACAGCAAAGTGATTCAGTTTATATATATGTATTTTTTTTTCATATTCTTTTCCATTTTAGTTTATTACAAGATATCAAATATAGTTCCCTATGCTATACAGTAGGACCTTGTTGTTTATCTGTTTTACATATACTACATTGTATCTGCTAAACCCAAACTCCTGATTTATCCCTCCCTCAGCCCCTTACCCCTTTGGTAACCATAAGTTTGTTTTCTATGTCTGTGACTCTATTTCTGTTTTGTAAATAAGTTCATTTGTATCATTTTTTAGATTCCACATATAAGTGATATCATATGATATTTGTCTTTGTCTGACTTACTTCACTTAGTATAATAATCTCTAGGTCTATCCCTGTTGCTGCAAATGGCATCATTTCATTCTTCTTGATAGCCGAGTAATATTCCATTGTATACATCTACCACATCTTCTTTATCCATTCATCTGTCGATGGACATTTAGGTTGTTTCATGTCTTTGCTATTGTAAATAGTGCTGCTGTGAACATTGAGGTGCATGTATCTTTTCCAGTTAGAGTTTTCTCTGGATACATGCCCAGGAGTGGGATTTTTGGATCATGTGGTAACTCTATTTCTAGTATTTTAAGGAACCTCCTTACTGTTCTCTGTAGTGGCTGCACCAATTTATATTTCCACCCACAGTGTAGAAGAGTTCCCCTTTCTCCACACTTTCTCCAGCATTTATTTTTTGTAGACTTAAAAAAAATTTGTTATTGGAGTATACTTGATTGATTTGCAGACTTTTTAATGATGGCCATTCTTACTGCTGTGAGGTGATACCTCACTGTAGTTGTGATTTGTATTTCTCTGATAATTAGCGATGTTGAGCATCTTTTCATGTTCCTGTTTGCCATCTGTATGTCTTCTTTGGGGAGATGTCTATTTAGGTCTTCTGTCCATTTTTTGACTGGGTTGTTTGTTCTTTGTTATTGAGTGGTATGAGCTGTTTATATATTTTGGAGATTAATCTCTTGCTGGTTGCATCATTTGAAATGTTTTCTCCCATTCTGTAGGTTGTCTTTTTGTTTTGTTTATGGTTTCCTTTCCTGTACAGAAGCTTGTTAAGTTTGATTAGGTCCCATTTGTTTACTTTTGCTTTTATTTCTGTTGCCTTGGGAGAGTGACCTAAGAAAACATTGATACGATTTATGGTGTTTTATGGTGTCCTGTCTTATGGTGTCCTGTCTTATATTTGGTATATATGGTGTCCTGTTTTATGGTGTCCTGTCTTATATTTAAGTCTTTAAGCAAGTTTGAGTTTATTTTTGTGTATGGTGTGAGGGACTGTTCTAACTTCATTGATTTACGTGCAGCTGTACAGCTTTCCCAACACTGCTTGTTGAAGAGACTGTGGTTTCTCCATCGTTTATTCTTGTCTCCTTCATCAAAGATTAATTGACCATAGGTGTGCGGGTTTATTTCTGAGCTCTCTATACTCTTTCATTGATCCATATGTCTTTTTTGTGCTAATACCATGCTGTTTTGATTACTGTAGCTTTGTAGTATTTTCTGAATAGTGGGCGGGATATGCCTCCAGCTTTGTTCTTTTTCCTCAGAACTGCTTTGACAATTCTGAGTCTTTTGTGGTTCTGTATAAATTTTAGGATTATAGAACTAGAACACATGTTTTAGTTCTGTGAAAAATGTCATGGGTAATTTGATAAGGGTCACATTAAATCTGTACATTGTTTTGGGTAGTATGGCCATTTTAACAATGTTGATTCTTCCAATCCAAGAGTGTGGGGTATCTTTCTATTTCTTTGAATCATCTTCAAGTTCCTTTATCAATGTTTTATAGTTCTCAGCACATAAGTCTTTCACCCCCTTGGTCAGCTTTATTCCTAAATATTTTATTCTTTTTGATGCAATTTTTTTTAAACTTTTGCAATAGATCTAATTAATTTGCCCATTTGAATGAATAAATATCTTTTTTAGCATCTTTATTGGATTATAATTCCTTTACAATGTTGTGTTAGTTTCTGCTGTACAACAAAGTGAATCAGATATATGTATACATATATCCCCTCCCTCTTGAGCCTCCTTCCCACCCTTCCCATCCCACCCTTCTAGGTCAGCACAAAGCACTGAGCTGATCTCCCTGTGCAATACAGCAGCGTCCCACTAGCTATCTGTTTTACACATAGTAGTGTATATACGTCAGTGCTACTCTTTCAGTTCATCCCAGCCTCCCCTCCCCCACCATGTCCACAAGTCCATTCTCTACATCTGCATCTCTATTCCTGCCCAGCCACTAGGTTCATCAGTGCCATTTTTCTAGATTCCATATATGTGCTTTAATATATGGTATTTGTTTTTCTCTTTCTGACTTACTTCACTCTCTATGACAGACTCTGGATCCATCCACATCACTACAAACGACTCAGTGTCGTTCCTTTTTATGGCTGAGTAATATCTCATTGTATATATGTGCCACATCTTCTTTATCCATTTATCTGTTGATGGACATTTAGGTTGCTTCTACGTCCTGGCTATTGTAAATAGTGCTGCAGTGAATATTGTGGTACATGACTCTTTTTGAATTATGATTTTCTCAGGGTATATGCCCAGTAGTGGGATTGCTGGGTCATCTGGTAATTCTATTTTTAGTTTTTAAGGAACCTGCCTACTGTTTTCCATAGGGGCTGTATCAATTTACATTCCCAGCAGCAGTGCAGGAGGGTTCCCTTGATGCAATTTTAAAAGGGATTTGTTTTTTTTACTTTCCATTTCTGATATTTGTTAGTGTAAAGAAATGTGATAGACTTCTGTATGTTAATCTTGTATCCTGCTACCTTGCTGAATTCATTTATCAGTTCTAGTAGTTTCGGTGTGGAGTCTTTAGGGTTCTCTCTATATAGTATCATGTCATCTGCATATGATGACAGTTTTACCTCTGCCCTTCTCATTTGGATACCTTTTATTTCATTTCCTTGTTTGATTGCTGTGGCTAGGACTTCCAATACTATGTTGAATGGAAGAGGTAAGAGCGGGCATCCTTGTCTTCTTCCAGATTTTAGTGGGAAGGCTTTCGGCTTTTCACCGATGAGTATTATGTTGGCTGTGAGTTTGTCATAAATAGCTTTTATTATGTTGAGATATATTCCCTCTTTACCCATTTTGGTAAGAGTTTTTTTTTTTATCATGAATGGATGTTGAGTTTAATCAAATGCTTTTTCTACATCTATTGAGATGATCATGTGGGTTTTTTCTTTTCTTTTGTTGATGTGGTGTATCACCTTGATTGATATGCGTATATTGTACCATCCTTGTCACCCTGGAATGATTCTAACTTGATTGTGGTGTATGATTTTTTTATGTGTTGGTGGATTCGGTTTGCTAATATTTTGTTGAGAATTTTTGCACCTGTATTCATCGAAGATATTGGCCTGTAATTTTTGGGAGTGTCTTTTTCTAGTTTTGGTATCAGGGTGATAGTGTGTTCGTGGAATAAAGTTGGGAGTGTTCCCTCCTTTTCAGTCTTTTGGAGTTTGAGAAGGATTAGTATAAGCTCTTCTGTGTATGTTTGGTACAATTCCCTAGTGAAGCCGTCTGGTCCTGGACTTTTGTTTGCAGTGAATTTTTTAAAATTACAGATTCTATTTCACTTCTAGTGATTGGTCTGTCCAAATTATCTATTTCTTCTTGATTCAGTTTTGGTGGGCTACATGTTTCTAGAAACCTGTCCATTTCTTCTAAGTTGTCCAATTTGTTGGCATATAATTGTTTTTTTTGTTTCTTTTTTTTTTTGCGGTACGCAGGCCCCTCACTGCTGTGGCCTCTCCCGTTGCGGAGCACAGGCTCCGGACGCCCAGGCTCAGCGGCCATGGCGCATGGGCCCAGGTGCTCCGCAGCATGTGGGATCTTCCTGGACAGGGGCACAAACCCGTGTCCCCTGCATCGGCAGGCGGACTCTCAACCACTGCGCCACCAGGAAAGCCCAGCATATAATTGTTGATGGTATTTGCTTATGGTTTTTTGTATTTCTGGAGTTTCAGTTGTTATTTCTCCTCTTTCATTTCTTGTTTTGTTTATTTGGGCCCTCTCTCTTTTCTTCTTGGTGAGTCTGACCAGAGGTTTGTCAATTTTGTTTACGCTTTCAAAAATCCAGATCTTGGTTTTATTGTTTTTTTTTCTAATTTTTAAAATCTCTATTTCATTTATTTCCTCTCTGATCTTTATTATTTCCCTCCTTCTGTTGACCTTAGGATTTATTTGTTCTTCTTTTTCTAATTCTTTTAGGTGGTAGGTTAGGTTGTTTATTTGAGATTTCCTTGTTTTTTGAGGAAGGCTTGTGTCAGTATGAACGTCCCTCTTAGGACTGCTTTTGCTGCATACCCTAGATTTTGTATGGTTGTGTTTTCTTTGTCATTTGTCTCAAGGTATTTTTTATTTCCTCTTTCATTTCATGGTTGACCCATTGGTTTTTTAGTAGCATGTTGTTTAGTCTCCATGTAATCTTTGTTTTTTCTCATTTCTCTTTCTGTGGTTGATTTCCAGTTTCATTCTGTTGTGGTCATAAAAGATGCTTGGAATAATTTCTACCCTCTTAAATTTGTTGAGGCTTGTTTTGTTTCCCAATATGTGATCTATCCTAGAGAATGTTCCATGTGCACTTGAAAAAAATTCTGGGGTGTATCTTGTGTTTTGTTTTGTTTTATTTGGATGTAATGTCCTGAAAATATCAATTAAGTCTAACTGTTTTATTGTATCATAGGATCTCTGTTGCCTTACTGATTTTCTATCTGGAAGATCTTTCCATTGATGTGAGTGGCATGTTAAAGTCTACTATTATTGTACTCCCATCAGTTTCTTCCTTTATGTCTGTTAGTATTTGTTTAATGTATTTGAGTGCTCTTATGTTGGGTGCACATATGTTAACAAGTGTAGTATCCTCTTCTTGTATGGGTCATTTTATCATTATATAGTGACCTTCTTTATCTTTATGGCCTTTGTTTTAAAGTCTATTTTGTCTGATATGAGTATTGCTACCCCTGCTTTCTTGTCATTTCCATTTGCTTGAAATATCTTTTTTCCATCCCCTTGATTTCAGTTTATGTGGGTCTCTTGTAGGCAGTATACTGTAGGCTCTTGTTTTATTATCCAATCTGCCACTCTGTGTCTTTTGATTCGGGCATTTAGTCTATTGACATTCAAGGTAATTATTGATAGATATGTACCTATTGCCATTTTAAACCTTGGTTTCCAGTTCATTTTGTATTTCTTCTTTGTTCCTTTTTTTGCTTTTCCTTTTGTGGTTTGATGATTTTCGTTTTGTTTTGCTTGCTTGAGTTCTCTTCTTTTTGGTTTGTTTTTTTTTTTGTGAATCTATTGTATGTTTTTGATTTGTGGTTACCCTGTTTTGCAAGTATGCTAACCTATTACTATATCTACTTGCTTTAGGCTGGTAGTCATATAGGCTCAAACACATTCTTTAAAAAAGTCTACATTTTATTACTCCCCTCCCCCACATTTTATGATTTTGGTGTCCTCTTTTACATCTTCATGTTTATCCTTTTGCTGTTCATTGTAGTTATCATTGCTTTCACAAGATTTTTTTTTTAATCTGTGTACAGGCTTATTTAAGTGATGTACTTTCCCATTGTGATTTTCTCTTTCCTGTAGATTCTTGGTTCTTTTCTATTTAAAGAAGGCCTTTCAATATTTCTTTTAGGATAGGTTTAGTATTGCTGTATTCTGTTAGTTTTTGCTTTTCTTAGTAATTCTTTACCTTTCCTTCTGTTCTAATTGATAATCTTTCTGGGTAGAGTATCTTAGGTTGCAGATTTTTCCCCTTCAGGACTTTGAATATATCTTGCCACTCCCTTCTGGTCTGCAATATTTCTTTGGAGAAATCAGCTGATAGCCTTATATAGGGGTTCCCTTTCCTCTTTCACAGCTCCCTCCCAGGGCCTATTCTGATTCTTTTTTTTCCTCTTCTTCTTTCATTCTACCCAGTTATATGGTGATCTTTCTTGCAGTTTTGGTTGTATGAGATCTTCTGCCAGCATTCAGTAGGTATTCTGTGAGGATTTTTCCACATGTAGATGTATTTTGATGTATTTTGGGAGGAGGTGAGCTCCATGTCCTTTTATTCCACCATCTTGATCTCCCTCAAAGCTTTTACTTAAATCATAAAATTCACAATGAAGTGTGTCCCGTGCTATAAGTTTACTCTAAGTGGGCTTTCCTGGTGCTAGTTAGTCTCAGGGAATGTGGATCTTCAAACACCATTTAAAAATAGCGTAACACAAAGGAGTGGTGCAACAGTGGGACAGCTCTCACGTGATACTGCTTCAAGTTTTGGCTCCACATGGCTCAGTGGACAGTGCATCTCTTTTTGTCAGGCCAGGAGTTGTCTCTCCTTCTAGGAGTGCTAGTGTAGAATAGACACCTCCTTTGATTATCAGAAATTGCTTCCTGTCTCTTAAAAGTTGAAGCATAAGACATTTCTTTAAAGCAGTGAATCTACTAGAATCTGAATTCCACAAACATGTTTAGACAAAGAGGAATTTCTCATATAGAACAGCCTTCTCCTTTGGGGAGAAAGTGGGGTAGGAAATGCTACCCCATTGAAGGGAGAGGTGCAGAAGACTCCCAGTATTAAAAGTCTTTTTTCTGATGTTGGATCTGTTATTTTTTTGTTGTTGTTATAAATTTATTTATTTATTTTTGGCTGCATTGGGTCTTCGTTGCTTGTGCATGGGCTTTCTCTAGTTGCAGCGAGTGGGAGCTACTCTTCGTTGCGGCACGCGGGCTTATCATTGCAGCGGCTTCTCTTGTTGAGGAGCACAGGCTCTAGGTGTACAGTCTTCAGTAGCTGTGGCATGCCGGCTGAGTAGTTGTGGCTCGTGGGCTCTAGAGCGCAGGCTCAGTAGTTGTGGCACACAGGCTTAGTTGCTCCACGGCATGTGGGATCTTCCCGGACCAGGGCTCGAACCCATGTCCCCTCCATTGGCAGGCGGATTCTTAACCACTGCTCCACCAGGGAAGCCCTGAATCTGTTATGTTCTTAATTGTCTAGAGTGTGCAATTTGTATAAAAAGAGAAAGGTTTATGCATGAAATAATCAGTAAAGCAAGGCAATGAGTGATTAAGAATGGACATTAATGGTGCAAACCGTTTACTTAGTACATTCATTCATTCCCCAACTTGTTTCAGAAAGAAAATGATCCAGGCTGAGTTTAGCCAGCCTTCAGAAAATTGGGTCGGGGTGGGGGGGGAATCAGTTGAGGCTGGAGTGGTTAAGGAAGGCTTCTGGGAGGAGGCCAAATGTGAGGCGAGTCCTCTTGATTGAGTAGGACTTCTATAGAGATGTGTATGAAGAATGAGAAGAGTATTCCAGGGAGAGGCAGCAGTGTGGATGCAGGTAAGGTGGTAAAATGACTCTCTGTGGATGTAAAAAGGAATCATGTGGTGGGAATAGAGTGGATATCCAGTTGTAGGGAGTAAAGGTATATCCAGTTGTTTAGGAAGAATGGAGACATATTATAAAACACCTTCTGTGTCTGTCACTTTAGTGTTTGTCCCTGGAGTCCATAGGCCATGTGAAACCACTAAAATTTCCCAGCAAAGAGCGACAGAAAATGGATTCTGTCCCCTGGTTTAGTAACACATCACTGTATGGCATTTGTCCTGCATAGGAACAGATTGTCACCATATAGTCTCTTCCTGTCTTACAGGTAGACACTGGTGCTTTCTGTGATTTCAAGTTTGTCCCACTGAACACACACTCTCTTTCTTCCAGCTGAGTTCTCCCTCTCTCTGTCTCCCTTCATTCCCCTACTCCTGTTTTCTCCCTATTTCTCTCATCTTGGCCCTTCTAGTAGGCTCCCGCCTTTCCCTCCTCTGTCTGAATTCCTACTCTTCAGAGCTATGGTCATCTTGCTCCAGCAGGGGATGGATAAGCTTTTCCAGTTGACAGTATATTTCATGTCTTTGTGTCACAGTGGGAATCTTTGTTGCTTTCCTTATTTATCTACAAATAGAGTATACAGTGACTTTGCAAATACATTCTACATTTGAGAAATAAAAGCAATAAAAGCATCAGTAAGGTAATGGGGAGAGCTGGCTTCAGGACTCCTGCGGGTATTCTGTACTGACCTTATTCTTGCTACCTTCTGAAGAAACATAAATTTCAACTGCTGCTCTGCCTATTTTTATCCCATAAAGCTTACGACATAAATTCTTAAGGTTGTAGAATTTTTCTTTCAGGTTTAGTACTACAAATTGTTGGTTGTAGAAAATCCAGGAAAGAAGGGCTTCCCTGGTGGTGCGGTGGTTGGGGATCCGCCTGCCAGTGCAGGGGACATGGGTTCGAGCCCTGGTCCGGGAAGATCCCACATGCTGCGGAGCAGCTAAGCCTGTGTGTCACAGCTACTGAGGCTGCACTCTAGAGCCCGCGAACCACAACTACTAAGGCCACGTGCCACAACTACTGAAGCCCATGCGCCTAGAGCCCACACATCATATCGAAGACTAGTCCCCACTCACTGCAACTAGAGAAAGCCAGCGTGCAGCAACGAAAACCCAACACAACCAAAAATAAATAAATTAATTAAAAAAAAAAAAGAAAATCCAGGAAGGAAGATATGAGTTTGGAAAGTATTTTGACGCCTGAAAGCATTAGCTTGATGAAGATGAGCTAGGTAAACCCCAAGCTCTTTTATTCAGCTGCCTTCAGTCAGTGTTCCAGTGAGGACTCAGGATGGCACCAGGAAAAGTGTCACAGACTGAGTTGCTGCTCCAGCAGCAGAGAAGTGGGTGGCAGTGATACTTTGGGGTTGGCAAAAATAGCAAAAATAATGAGGAGACCTTTATGCAAATATATGCATCGTTTTTAATGTAAGGTTTTCATAATGCTTGGGAACTCATGAACCTTCTTGAAACAATTATTGAAACTTCTTGAAACAGTCATTGGTAATGATCTTATGGTTAAAAAAAATGACAAGCTCTGATATGCTCTAGTCATATCCAACAAGACTTCATTTATCTAGTAACCTTGAAATAGAAACATAAATTTATGTTTATAAATTTATTCCTGATAACTGGAACTCTTAATTTTATTATAACCATGTTTGATGAAAAGACTTTGAAAACCCTTGCAAATGCCATGACTTCTAAATGAAATCCATTATTTAGAATGTATATGTATGAAAGTTATGGAAAACCCATATTGTCTTAAATAGCAATAGGAATTTATTGGTTCTTATAACCGAAAACTCTAAAGCATGGGCGTGTCAGACAGGAGTTGATCCAATGGCTCAGTGATATCAGGAACACTGAGTGCTTTTCTGTGTCCCTACTGTGTTCTCTATGGTGTTGGCTCGAGGCCAGCTTGCTTCATGAGCACAGGGTGGCTGCCAGTAAACTGTGGGAGTGCATGCTGCCTTGTTTGCTCCAATAGGAGAAAGAAGGTCACTTTACACAACTATCTAACAAAATGCTGGGCTCTAGTCTGAGGAGACTAATAAGTCAAGTCTGCCCATCCAAATGCCATCCTGTGACTGGGGTAGGGATGGGGTGAGGGGATTGGGGGGGAGAAGACCGTGCCCTGAATTAGGCCTCTAGTACACACCAGTCCTTGATCCAATCACTGTGGCAAGGAGGGTAGCATTAGTTTTCATTTTAGAGCTTAGAAATTTTCTGATTGTTACAACACCCAGGTACTCTTCTGCTAATGTTTAGGCAGTCATGGTAATCAGAGGATCTCAACATTTATTATAAGCAAACAAGGTACCCTTAAAAACATCTGCTGGAAAAGGGAGAATGCTAACAATTATTAAGGCTTAGAGATGGATACATGAGGGTCCCTTAAGCTATTTTCCTGAGTCTTGTGCATATTTCCATAACAGAAAGGAAAGAAAGAAACTATCTATCTATCTATCTATCTGGTCATCTTGAGGGTGCCCAAGTTTTCAGGATCATGCAGTTGTCATCTGAAAAGCCCATTAAACTAGTGTTTTAGCTGTGTTCCCCCCACAAGGTAGAGCCTGCATCCAGGTGTTATGTGGAGGTCATTTATTTATGTAAGTGCGCCCAAGGAAAAGGAGTGGGAGTCCGGGAAGAGTGTAATCGGGAAGCTGGGAACACTGGTCACTGCTGGGGGCAAATGGACCTTAGTCCTGCTGAGACCCCTCTGAGGAGCCAGGTAGCGTGCACGCCAGGATTGTTCCCTCCAGACAGGAAAGAGGACAATGTTTATCTAGGGACGTCTGTTGGTGCACGGTGGCTCATACTCCCAGATATGCACATGCATCAGAGCGGCTAGGGAGATGCCAGCAGATGCCAAGAAGCCCCATGTGCAGCACAGCAAGGTGCTGTCAGGTTGCATCCATGCACAGCTGGTTGCCACAGCCAGAGCTGGAAGAAAAGGGGTGAGCACCAGGGCATATGAGGCGTCTGATACAGCTGGTGTGGTCTGATGGCTTGGTTCTCTATTTACAAGTGCAGATCTGCTTCGGGATGCCCTCCTACAATAGAGAAACAGAATCCAGCATTCTCTTCCTGATGCTCAGTGGAGGGAATCATCCATCATGAGATTTTCACTGCACATGGAAGACTTCGACACAGTTTATTGTAGCCTCCCATCTCCCTCCCCCTCCTGCCACTCCAGGCAAGAGGTCACCTTCTGAATTTTGCTTAAGGGTATTCATGCTCCAGGACACACTGTGATGTGAAAAGGTCCAGCTCAGTGATGGAGGGATGATACATTGCCTCCAAGAGAGCACGGGGGATGAACCGCTGCTGCTGGAGACAGATGTCACCTCCTAACTGGGTTTTCACCAAACGTTAGAACTGACATCCAGAAAACCCAGGTCATACATCTCACAATTCTCCTATTGTTTTTCTACTTCCCCTGAAGTAGATGAGTGACAGAGGATATGGTTCAAATTTTTTGATAAGAAAAAGGGATGGAAAAAAGAAGTGCCTTGAGCTGGTACTGTTTCTATATAATTGATTATATTTTGGAATTTGGGGTATACAGCAATATGTAATAGGACTGTTTTGAACTTCTTATTTTATTTACTTACCTATGTTTAAACGTAGGGGTTCCAACCCCTTATCAGTCCTCCTATTGTGCTCTAACTTGTAGGGAACAGACCCAAGGAGTCAGTGAGAATCAGTACATCAGTTTCATGAATGGTGATCCAACGGTCCCCCAAATACAGGGCTCCGTTGGAAAGCAGGACTGAGAAAGAGGCCAAGGCTGAGATCGAAATGGGGGCATCCTATTCACATCTGCTTGTGACTCACTGGTGGGGAAATTGGAGCAAAAATAGATCTTGAATTCACGCACCTAAAACTGGAGGATCATAGCCCTCACCTATGGTGCCGCTAACACATTCAGAAGCCCCAGGGAACAGCCTTCAGCCTTGTGTCTAGAAGAGAAGCCACATCCAGGTGGGCCTTTTGCCTGGAACAAGAGAGGAGGGCCACTGACCTGTGACTGATCTGTGAGGTGACAGCACAGAGCAGGCAGAAGAAGGTCCACGTTACCTCTTCCACCTGTCCACCCTGGTAAAAATAAAAAAAGCAGCAGCAAAATCAAGAAATAAAAAGAAAACAAGGTGCCAGGGAAATGCCTCCGTAGATCCCACGTGCTCATTAGTTGGGTGTCTTGTCCTCCCTTGGCAAGGAACGAGATGGGAAATGGTAGCTCTCCTTGCCTCAGTGGGTAGTGGAGTAAAAACCCTGACACAGCTCTGCAAGAGGAGGAACACGGGAGGGAGAGCATCCGGTTCCCCTCCGATGGAAATGTGAATCCAGATCTGCGGGAGCCTCCTAGGAGTCTCAATTTCATTTTCCTCCTCACACTGGGATTCGATGATAGCAACCCATGTTTCCCGTTGTTCAAGGATTATAGATTTCTTGTCCTTCTCACGATATACAAGCTGTGGCTCTATCTCACACAGAAATCCTCAACCAGCAGTTGGGAATCCACAGTTAGAACTTAAGTGAGCAGCGTGAGGTTGATCTCAAAGGCAGCTCCGGTGCTGGCACTCCTCTCTGGACTCTTTGCTGGAACTCCCAGGGGCAAAAGATGGCATAGCTGACAGATGATGTTTCCCCCATCATTCCACTGCTCAAGCACGGGTCTGGTCAGCCCTTGGCTTCCTGGAAATCTCAAGCATCTTAAGCAAATAAAAAGCAGATCACCTGTAATAAAAAAAAGTGGAGGGCTCTCATCTGTTTATGTACTCACAGCAATGCTGGGCATGACCTCATGCTTTGTGGTAACAGGGCTTGAGGTAATGAGGTGTCTGATTCCTGCAATCTGGGGACTTACTATCAGAGATAGATTACCCTGCTGTATAAACTAGTTCCACACGCCTTTTTTCTTGTATCCTGTGGCAGAAAGACAAGTTGTTGGCTATTGACTTCTATTCCAATCAGTGCCTATTTTGTGGATTTTAGCAAACAGCTTTTACACTTGCTCTCTGGGTTCTCAAACTTTGCTTATTTTAATTGACTCTCAGAAGGTGTGACCAGCAGAGATGGAAAGAATTTGGTTACATGTTGATTTTTATCGGTCTTCTCTGGCTGGGGATTCTTCCATGTATAAGAACGAGTGTTAGGGGCTTCCCTGGAGGCGCAGTGGTTGGGAGTCCGCCTGCCGATGCAGGGGACACGGGTTCG
>NW_020175199.1:3918394-3974067 GCF_003031525.2 Neophocaena asiaeorientalis asiaeorientalis
AAAAAAAAAAAAAAAAAAAAAAAAAAAAAATACTTTTAGGAGTTTTAGATTTACAGAATAATCAAGAAGACAGTAGTACAGTGGCTTCCCTGTCACCCCCAATTTCCCCTATTTTCGACATCTTGCATGACTGTCATACATTTGTTACAGCTAATGAACCAATAGTGATATGCTATTATTAACAAAAGACCATAGTTTATTCATATTTCCTTAGTTTTTACCTAATTTTCTTTTTCTGTTCCAGAATCCCATCCAGGTTACCACATTACACGTAGTTGTCATGTCTCCTTAGGCTCCTCTTAGCTGTGGCCGTTTTTCTGATTTTCCTTGTTTTTTATTACCTTGATAGTTCTGAGGAATTATGGTCAAATGTTTTGCAGGATGCCCCTCGATTGTAATTTATCTGATGTTTGTCTCGCAAATAGACTTGTATAATGGGTTTTGGGGAGGAAAGCCACAGAGGTAAAGGGTCATGTCACCAAATGCCTTCTTTCACGTAGCCATATGCATTTTAGATGTATCCATGTCTTTTGGTGGCTTGATAGCTCATTTCATTTTTTCCCTCTTTCAGTACATGTTTATTGCATATTTACTGTGTCATCCATATTGTGGTAAAACATCCGTAACATCAGGTTGATCATTTTCATCATTTTAAAGTATACACGTTAGTGGCTTTAAACACATTCACATTATTGTGCCATCACCACCGCTGTTTCACCATCTGCAACTTAAATTCTGCACCCATTACTCAGTAACTCCCCATTCTCCTCTCAAGCCCCTAGTAACCTCTATTCTACTTTCTGTCTCTATGAATTTGCCTATTCTAGGAAACTCATGTAAATGAAATCACACAGTACTTGTCCTTTTATGTCTGGCGTTTTTCACTTAGCTTAATGTTTCCAAGGATCATCCATGTTGTAGCATGTGTCAGAATTTCATGTCTTTTTAAGGCTGAATAACGTCCCATTGTATATATATATGTATCACATTTTGTTTGTCCACTCATCTGTTGATGGGTATTTGGGTTGTTTCCACCTTCTTGGGTATTGTGAATAATATTGTTATGAATATTGGTGCTCATTTTATTTTATTACTGAATAATATTCTATTGTATGCTATCACATTTTACCCATGCACCTGGTAGCTTCCAGAGTTTGGCAGATGTGAATAAAGCTGCTGTAAACATTTGCAGCAGGTTGTTTTGTAGACGTAAGTGTTCAAATCAGTTAGGTGAATACCTAGGAGTGAAATCGCCATATAATATGGTAAGATTATGTTTAGCTTTGTGAAAAACTGCCAAACTATCTCCCTAAGTGACTGTATCATTTTTCACTCCCACCAGCAATGGGTGACCATTCTGTTGGTCTACATCCTCACCAGCATTAGATGTTGGCAATGTTTTGAATTTTAACCTTTCTAATAAATATGTAGTAGTATCACATTGTATTAATTTGCAATTCCCTAATAATATGTGCTGTTCAACATATTTCATATGCTTATTTGCCATCTGTATATCTTCTTTAATGAGATGTCTATTCAGATCTTTTGCCCATTTTAAAATTTGGTTGTTTATTTCCTTATTGCTAAGTTTTAAGAGTTCTTTGTATCTTTTGTATATAACTCCTGTATCAGATATATTTGCAGATATTTCCCCCTAATATGTGGCTTGTTTTTTCATTCTCTTTCACAGACTAGATATTTTAATTTTATTGAGATCCAACTTATTTTTTTCTTTTAAGGATCATGCTTTTGATGTATCTAAAATCTCAAATCTATGGTCAATTAGATTTTCTCCCATGTTTTCTTCTGGAAGTTTTATAGTTTGTTTTACATTAGGTCTATGATCCATTGAGTTAATTTTTGTGAAAGGTTAAGGTCTATGTCTAGATTAATTTTTTTGCATTTGGAAGTCCAGTTGTTCCAGTTGTTCCAGAACCATTTGTTGAAAAAACAATTCTTTCTCCATTGAATTGTCTTTGCTTCTTTGCTAAAGTTCAGTTTACCTATTTGTGTTGGTCTATTTCTGGGCTTTTTGTTCTACTCCATTGATTTACGTGTCTATTCTTTTGACAGTACTATGCTGTCTTGACTGATACAGCTTTATAGTAAGCCTTGAAGTTGAGTAGTGTCTGTCCTCAAATTTTGTGCTGCTGCTGCTTCTTCAGTAATATTTTGCTATTCTGTGTCTTTTGCCTTTCCATGTAAATTTTAGAATCAGGTTGTTCATATCTACAAAATAGTTTGCTCTGATTTTCACTGGAATTTCATTGAATCTGTAGATCAATTTGGGAAAATTAACATCTTAACAATATTGAGTTTCCAGTCTATTAACATCGAATATCTCTCCATTTAGTTAGATGTTCTTTCATTTCTTTGTTTCTCATGCTTTTCTTTCTTCTGCAGGCTGCTTTGTCTGAAATGAACATGGCTATTGCAGCTTTCTTTCAATTATTACTAGCATTAGCATGACTAGTATGATTAGTATACTAATCGTACCCTTAACTTTCAGCCTATCTATGTCTTTATATTTAAAGTGGATTTCTTGTAGACAAAATCATAGTTGGGTCTTGTTTGTATCATCTCTGATAATCTCTGACTTTTAATTGTAGTGTTTAGAATATTCAGATTTAAAGTGATTATTGATATAGTTAGAGTAATATGTATCATATTGGAACTAGTTTTTTGTTTGCTGTACTTTTTATTTCTTTTTTCCTTCCCCACTTCTCCTGCCTTGTCTGGGTTTAATGAACATTTTACATAGCTCCATTTTTTCCCTCTCTTCATATATCAATTATACTTCTTTCAAAAATTTTTAGTAGTTGCCGTAGAGATTACAATACATATTTACAATTAATCTACATCTACTTTTTAAATAACACCAAATTGCTTCTCAGGTAGAGCAGGTACTTTATAACACAGTATTCCCAGCTCTTCCTTCCTGTCCCTTATAAAACTGTTATCATTTATTTCACTTATCCATATGTTATAATCACACAGTATGTTGTTACTATTATTATTATGAACAAACATCTTTTTTTTAATTAATAATATGAAAAGTAAAAGATTTTGTTTCATCTAAATTCATTCCTTCTTTGATGTTTTACTTTTTAAATGTAGATCTGAGCCTCTGACCTATATCATTTTGCTTCTGTCTGAAGAATTCTGTCAGCATTTTTCTTCTAATGTTAGACTTTATTTTCAGCTTTATTAAGGGATAATGGACAAATAAAACTGTAAGATATTTAAAGCGTACAATGTTACGATTTGATATACATATACACTGTGAAAGGATTTCCACATTAAGTTAATTAATACATCTATCACCTCACGTATTTACCCCTCCCCCTTTTTTGGAGAACATTTAAGTTATACGCTCTTATCAAGTTTACTCATACAGTATAGTGTTATCAACTATAGTCACCATGTTATGTATTATATTCTAATATCTTACTAATGCTATAATACAAAGTTTGTACCCTTGATCCACATCTCCCCATTCTCCCACATCCCAGTCCCTGGAAATCATCATTCTAGTCTCATTCTATCAGTTTGGCTTCTTAAGATTCCACATGTAAGTGATATCATACAGTATTTGTCTTTTTTTTCTTCCAGTTTTATTGAGAATGAGATGCACTGTATAAGTTTAAGGTGTATAGTATAATTATTTGACTTGCAAACATTACTACGTGATTATCACATTAAGTTTAGGGAATACCCACCATCTCATATAGATACAAAATTAAAGAAATATAAAATTTTTTATTGTGATGAGAATTACTCTAAACAACTTTAATATATAACATATAGCAGTGTTAATTATATTTATCATGTTCTACATTACATCCCTAGTACTTATTTATCTTATAACTGAAAGTTTGTACCTTTTGACCCCCTTCATCCAATCCCTCCCCCACTCCACACCTCTGATAACCACAAATCTGACCTTTTTTACTATGAGCTTGTTTTTTTGTTTGTTTTTGAAGTGTAATTGACCTACAATACTATGTTAGTTCCTGGAATACAACATAATGATTTGATATTTCTACACATTACAAAATGATCACCAGGATAAGTCTAGTTACCATCTATCACCATACAAAGGTATTACATAATTATTGACTGTATTCCTCACGCTGTACGTTTCATACCCGGGATTCATTTATTTTGTAACTGGAAGTTTGTACCGCTTAATCTCCCTCACCCACTTCTCTCTTCCCCTAACCCCCGTCCTCTGGCAACCACTTGTTTTTTCTCTATATATGTGACTCTATTTCTGTTTAGTTCTGTTCGTTTGTTTTGTTTTTTAGATTCCACATATGAGTGAAATCATACATTATTTGTCTTTCTCTGTCTGACTTATTTCACTGAGCATAATACCCTCTAGGTCCATCCACGTTGCCACAAATGGCAAGAGGTATAGCTGAGTAATATTCGTGTGTGTGTGTGTGTGTGTGTGTGTGTCTCTCTCTGTGTGTGTGTATCTCACATCTTCTTTATCCATTCATCTATTGATGGGCACTTAGGTTGCTTCCATATCTTGACTATTGTAAACAATGCTGAGATAAGCATAGTGGTGCATGTATCTTTTCGAATTAGTTTTTCATTTTCTTCAGATAAATACTCAGGCGTGGAATTCTTGGATTATACGGTAGTTCTATTTTTAATTTTTTGAAGAACCTCCATGCTGTTTTCCATAGTGACTGCACCAATTTATATTCTCATCAACATTGCATGAGGGTTCCCTTTTCTCCACATCTTGCCAGTTTTTGTTATTTGTTGTCTTTTTCATAATAGCCATTCTGACAGGTGTGATGTGATATCTCATTGTGGTTTTGATTTGCATTTCCCTGATAGTGAGTGATGTTGAGCATCATTTCATGTACCTGTTGGCCACATATCTGTTAATATTTGCTTTATGCATTTAGGTGGTCCTATGGTGGGTGCATATATATTTACGATTGTTATATCATCTTGTGGATTGATCCCTTTATCGTCATGTAATGTCCTTCTTTGTCTCTTGTTACAGTCTTTGTTTTAATGTCTATTTTGTCTGATACAATTTTGTTACTGCAGCCTTCTTTTTGTTTTCATTAGCATGGAATACCCTTTTTCATCCCCTCACTTTAAGTCTTTGTGTTTCTTCACATCTGGAGTGAGTCTCTTGTAGGCAGCATATAGATGGGTCTTGTTTTTGTATCTATTCAGCTACTCTGTGTCTTCTGATGGGAGTATTTAGTCCATTTGCATTTAAAGTAATTATTAATAGGTATGTTCTTATTGCCATTTTGTTAATTGTTTTTGGGTTGTTTTTGTAGTTCTTTTTTGTTCCTTCTTATTTTATTCCCTTCTGATTTGATGACTTTCTTTAGTGTTATGTTTGGATTCGTTTATCTTTTTGTGTGTATGTCAGCTGTAGATTTTTGCTTTGTGGTTACCATGAGGTTTATATATGGCAATCTATATCTATGTCTGTCTGTCTGTCTATCTATCTAGATACGTATGATTGTTTTAAGTTGCTGATCTCTTAAGTTTTAATGCATTTTTAACTTTTTTACTCTCCCCGCAAGTTTAATGTTTTGACGTCGTATTCCACACCTTTTTTTTCGGGGGTAGCCTTTACTTATTGTGGCTATAGATGATTTTATTACTTTTGTCTCTTAACCTTCCTGCTAGCTTTATACATGGTTGATCTACTACCTTTACTGTATATTTGCCTTTACCAATGAGATTTTTCTTTTCATAATTTTCATATTTCTGGTTGTAGCCTTTTCCTTTCTGCTTAGAGGAGCACTTTTAAGAATTCTGTAAATCTAGTTTTGTGGTGCTGAACTCTTTTAGCTTTTGCTTGTCTATGAAACTCGTGATATCTCCTTCAAATATGAATGTAGCCTTGCCAGGTAGAGTATTCTTGGTTGTAGGTTTTTCCCTTTTATCACTTTTAATATATCATGCCATTCGCTTCTGGACTGCAGAATCCACTGAAAAGTTACCTGATGGCCTTATGGGAGTTGCCTTGTATGTAACTAGTTGTTTTCCCTTTTTGCTCTTAATATTCTCTCTTCAATTTTTGCCATTTTAACTACAACGTGTTTTGGTGTGGTCCTCTTTGGGCAGATCGTGTTTGGGACTCTGATTCCTAGACCTGGATGTTTGGTTTTTTCCCCCCTTAGGTTAGGGAAGTTTTCAGCTATTATGTCTTCAGATATGTTCTTTGCTCATTTCTCTCTTTCTTCTCCTTCTGGACCCCTATAATGTGACTGTTAGTATGCTTGATGTTGTCTGTTAAACTATCCTTATTTTAAAAAATTCTTTCCTTTTTCTTTTCACGGGGCTTCCCTGGTGGCACAGTGGTTGAGAGTCCACCTGCTGATGCAGGGGACACGGGATCTTTTCAGCTTGAGTGATTTCCACTGCTTTGTCTTCCAGTTTGCTGACCCATTCCTCTGTATCATTTAATCTACTGTTAATTCCTTATAGTGTATATTTAATTTCTTTTATTGTATTCTTCAGCTCTGTTTCATTCTTCTTTGTTTTACTAGCTCTCTGTTAGAAACGTCTAACTTTGACTCATCTGTTAGTCTCCCTAATACATCGAGCATCTTTATGATCATTACCTTGAACTCACTGTTGGGTTGATTGCTTAGCTCCACTTCACTTAGTTTGTCTTCTTGGGTTTTATCTTGTTCCTGTGTTTGGAACATATTCCTCTGTCACCTCATTTTGCCTAATTCTCTGTTTTTATTTCTATATATTTAGTAGGTTGGTTATGTTTTCCTGTCTTGGAGAAGTAGCCTTATGTAGGAGATGTCCTATGGGGCCCAGAAGTGCACTCCTCTCTGTTCACCAAAACTACATGCTCTGGGGGTGCCCTTTAAGTGGGCTGTGGGCCCTTCTGTTGCGGTGGGCTAACTACAGTGGGCACACTATAGGTGTGGCTGGCCCCTGCTCTGGTTAATTGCCAGGCCCTGCCTAGTGTGGAGGCTGCTGGCCACTGTTGGGTGGGGCTGGGTCCTGGCACAGCTGGCTGCATGACCTGGGGAGTCCTGGTCCTTGTGCTGGCTCACTGGGGGGCAGTGCCAGGTCATGAGGCACCTGGCTGAAGAGCCCTGGGTGGTCCTGGGGCTAGTGCTGGCCCACTGGTGAGCAAAGTTGGGTCTTGAGGTTGTTGGCTCCAGGGCCAGGGATTCTGGAGCTAGTGTTAGCCTGCTCATTCATGGGATCATAGCCTGGGGAGGGTCCCAGGGCTGGTGTTGGCCTGTTGGTTCATGGGACCAATTCCTGACATGGCTGGCTGTGGGGTCTGGGGTGTCCCAGAGCTGGTGTTGGCCCACTGGTGGCTGGGGCCGGTGCTCAGTGGTGTCCCAAGGCTGGTGCTGGCCCACTTGTTGGTAGGCTGAGTCCTGGGGCTAATGCCAGCCTGCTGGAGGGTGGAGCTGGGTCCTTGAGTCTCTGGCTGAGAGGCGTGGGGATCCTGGAGTGAGGGTTGGCCTGCTGGTAGGTGGGGCTGTGTGCTGGGTCCTCTGGTGATAGAGCCTGGTCCCAGGGTTGCTGGGGGTTCACGGGGTCTTCCGGCAGCCAGCCTGCTGGTAGGTGGGGCTGTGTTCCTGCCTGGCTAGCTGCTTGGCCTGGGGGTCCCAGGACTGGTGCTCACTGGCTGGTGGGCAGTGTTGGGTCCTGGTGGTAATAAGCCTAAAAGGAGAATTCCAAAATAGCCCTTATCAACACCAGTGTCTTCATGGTAGAATGAGCTTTTAAAAATGGCTGCTGCCAGCATCTGTGTCCCTGGGGTAAGTCCTAGTGGCCTCCTGACTCTCTGGGAGGCTCCCCAAGATCAGCGAGTGAGTCTGACCCGAGCTCTTTTCAAATTACTGCTTTTATGCTTGGTCTTGGAGCATGTATTGGGTTGGCCAAAAGGTTCATTTGGGTTTTCTCGTAACATCGCACGGAAAAATCCGAACGCACTTTTTGGCCAACCCAATAAGATTTTGTGTGTGCCCTTTAAGGTTGGAGTCTCTGTTTTCTACAGCCCTCTGGCTCTCCCAGAAGTAACCTCCGCTGACCTTTAAAGCCAAACGTTCCGGGGACTTGTCTTCCCAGTGCAGGACCCCTGGACTGGGAAGCCTAGAGTGGGGCTTGGATCCCTTGCTTCTAGGGGAGAGCTCTTTCAATTGTAATTATCCTTCTATTTGTGGGTCACCTACCTGGGGGTATGGGTCTTGACTGTACAGCATGTCTTTCCCCTCCTACCTGTCTCATCGTAATTCCTTCTTTATATCTTGAGTGGTAGAGGATCTTTTCTCCTAGTTTTTAGGTGGTTCTCATTGACAGTTGCTCTGTAAATAGTTGTGATTTTGGCATGCCTGTGGGAGTAGGTGAGCTCAGGGTATTCCTACTCTGCCATCTTGGCCACACATCTATAGTATTTGTCTCTGTCTGACTTATTTCACTCAATGCCCTCAAGGTGCATATGTGTTGTTGCAGTGGCAGGATTTCCTTCCTTCTCATGGCTGAATAATTTTCCATTATATATATATATATATTATGTGTATATATATATATATATATACACATAATATATATATGTTGTATATATAAAAAACACATCTTCATTCATCTGTTGATGAACACTTAGGTTGTTTCAATATCTTGGCTATTGTGAATAATGCTGCAGTGAACATGGGAGTATAGATATCTCTTCAAGATCTTGTTCTCATTTCCTCTAGATATATACCCAGAAGTGGAATTGCTAGATCATATGGTAGTTCTATTTCTAATTTTTAAAGGAATCTCCATAATGTTTCCCATAGTGGCTGCACCAATTTAATTTCCAATCTACAGTGCAAATTTGTTCGCTTTTCTCCACATCTTTGCTGACACTTGTTTTTTTCTTGTCTTTTTGATGATACGTGTTCTAAGAGATGTAAGATGATATCTCATTGTGTTTTTCATTTCCATTTACCTGATGATTAGTGATGTTAAGCACTTTTTCATGTACCTGTTAGCCATTTGTACATTTCTTTTGAAAAATGTCTATTCAGGTCATTTGCCCATTTAAAAAATTGGATTATTTGTGGTTTTTTGCTGTTGAGTTATATGGAGTTCTGTATATATTTTAGTTATTAACCCCTTATCAGATATGTGGTTGGCAAATATTTTTTCCCAATCTATAGGTTGCCTTTTCATTTTGTTGATGGTTTCCTTTGATGTGCATAGCTTTTCAGTTTGATATAGTCCTGCTTGTTTAGTTTAGCTTTTGTTGCCTTTGCTTTTGGTGTCAGATCCACCATATCATTGCCAAAGATATCAAGGAGTTTACTCCGTTTTCTTTTATGAGTTTTATAATTTCAGATCTTACGTTCAGGTCTTTAATACATTTTGAATTGATTTTTGTGAATGGTGTAAGATAAGTGTCCAGATTAATTTTTTGCATGTGTCAGTCCAGTTTTCCCAGCATCATTTATTAAGGAGAATATACTCTACCCATTGTATGTTCTTGGCTCCTTTGTCAAAACTTAACTGACCATACATGCATAGGTTTATCATGGGGCTCTTTATTCCGTTCCATTAATCTATGTGTCTCTTGTTGTTGTGTTTTTTTATTTTATTTTTGCTAATATTTACTATTTTATTGTGATATAGTTGGAGGTCAGGAACTATGATGCCTCCATTTTTGTCCTTTTGTCTCAGGATTGCTTTGGCTATGCAGGGTCTTTGTGGTTCCATAAAAATTTTAGGATTTTTAAAAATTTCTGCAACAAATGCAATTGGAATTTTGATAGGGATTGCTTTGAATTTGTACGCTGCTTGCAGTAGTATGGACATTTTACCAATATTAATTTTTCCTACCCATGAACATGGAATATCTTTTCATTTATTTGTCTTCTTCAGTTTCTTTCATCAATGTTATATAGTTTTCAGTGTACGGTTCACCTCCTTGGTTAAACTTATTCCTAAGTATTTTATTCTTTTTGTTGCTCTTATAAATGGGATTGTTTTCTTAATTTCTCTTTGTTTTTATTAAACTTTTAAACATCTTTGTTGGAGTATAAGTGCTTTACAATGTTGTGTTTCTGCTGTATAACAAAGTGAATCATCTATTTGTATACTTATATCCCGATATCCTCTCTCTCTTGCGACTCTCTACCACCCTCTCTATCCCACCCCTCTAGGAGGTCACAGAGCACTGAGCTGATCTCCCTGTGCTATGTGGCTGCTTAATGTATATCTTCTTAGGAGAAATTTCTATTTAGGTATTCTGCCCATTTTTGGATTAGGTTGGTTTTCTTTTTTTTGATATTGAGCTGCATGAGCTGCTTGTATATTTTGGAGATTAATCCTTTGTCAATTGCTTCATTTGCAAATATTTTCTCCCATTCTGAGAGTTGTCTTTTCGTCTTGTCTATGGTTTCCTTTGCTGTGCAGAAAGCTTTGAAGTTTCATTAGGTCCCATTTGTTTATTTTTGTTTTTAATTCCATTTCTCTAGGAGGTGGGTCAAAAAGGATCTTGCTGTGATTTAGGTCATAGAGTGTTCTGCCTATGTTTTCCTCTAAGAGTTTTATAGTGTCTGGACTTACACTTAGGTCTTTAATCCATTTTGAGTTTATTTTTGTGTATGGTGTTAGGGAATGTTCTATTTCATTCTTTCACATGTAGCTTTGGTGCTGTCCAGTTTTTCCAGCACCACTTATTGAAGAGGCTGCGTTTTCTCCATTGTATCTTCTTGCCTCCTTTATCAAAGATAAGGTGATGATATGTGTGTGGGTTTATCTCTGGGTTTTCTGTCCTGTTCCATTGATCTATATTTCTGTTTTTGTGCCAGTACCATACTGTCTTGATTACTGTAGCTTTGTAGTATAGTCTGAAGTCCTGGAGCCTGATTCCTCCAGCTCCATTTTTCTTTCTTAAGATTGCTTTGGCTATTCAGGGTCTTTTGTGTTTCCATACAAATTGTGAAATTTTTTGTTCTAGTTCTGTGAAAAATGCCAGTGGTAGTTTGATAGGGATTGCATTGAATCTGTAGATTGCTTTGGGTAGTATAGTCATTTTCACAGTGTTGATTCTTCCAGTCCAAGAACATGGTAACTCTCTCCATGTGTATCATCTTTAATTTCTTTTATCAGTGTCTTATGGTTTTCTGCATACAGGTCTTTTGTCTCCTTAGGTAGGTTTATTCCTAGGTATTTTATTCTTTTTGCTGCAGTGGTAAATGGGAATGTTTCCTTCATTTCTCTGTCAGTTTTTTCATCATTGTTGTATAGGAATGCAACAGATACCTGTGCATTAATTTTGTATACTGCTGCTTTACCAAATTCATTGATCAGCTATAGTAGTTTTCTGGTAGCATCTTTAGGATTCTCTGTGTAGTATCATGTCATCTGGAAACAGTGACAGTTTTCCTTCTTTTTCAATTTGGATTCCTTTTATTTCTTTTTCTTCTCGGATTGCTGAGGCTAAACCTTCAAAAACTATGTTCAATAATAGCGGTGAAAGTGGGCAACCTTGTCTTTTTCCTGATTTTAGGGGAAATGGTTTCAGTTTGTCACCATTGAGAACAATCTTGGCTGTGGGTTTGTCATATATGGCCTTTATTAGAGGTAAGTTCCCTCTATGCGTACTTTCTGGAGGGCTTTTATCATAAATGGGTGTTGAATTTTGTCAAAAGCTTTTTCTTCATCTGTTGAGATGATCATATGGTTTTTATCCTTCAGTTTCTTAATATGGTGTATCACATTGATTGCTTTGCGTATATTGAAGAATCCTTACATTCCTGCAATAAACCCCACTTGATCATGGTATATTATCCTTTTAATGTGCTCTTGGATTCTGTTTGCTAGTATTTTGTTGAGGATTTTTGCATCTACATTCATCAGTGATATTGGCCTATAGTTTTCTTTTTGTGTGACATCTTTGTCTGGTTTTGGTATCAGGGTGATCAGGTGGCCTCATAGAATGAATTTGGGAGTGTTCCTCCCTCTGCTGTACTTTGGAGGGTTTGAGAAGGATAGGTGTTAGCTCTTCTCTAATTATTTGATATAGTTCACCTGTGAAGCCATCTGGTCCTGGTCTTTTGTTTGTTGGAAGATTTTAAATCAGAGTTTCAATTTCAGTGCTTGTGATTGGTCTGTTTATTTTTTCTATTTCTTCCTGGTTCAGTCTCAGAAGGCAGTGCTTTTCTAAGAATGTGTCCATTTCTTCCAGGTTGTCCATTTTATTGGCATATAGTTGCTTGTAGTAATCTCATGATCCTTTGTATTTCTGCAGTGTCAGTTGTTACTTCTCCTTTTTCATTTCTAATTCTATTGATTTCAGTCCTCCCTTTTTTTTCTTGTTGAGTCTGGCTAATGGTTTATCAATTTTGTTTATCTTCTCAAAGAACCAGCTTTTAGTTTTATTGATCTTTGCTATCGTTTCCTTCATTTATTTCTGATCTGGTCTTTATGATTTCTTTCCTTCTACTACCTTTGGATTCTTTTTTTTTTTGTTCTTCTTTCTCTAATTGATTTAGGTGTAGGTTTAGGTTGTTTATTTGAGATATTTCTTGTTTCTTGAAGTAGGTTTGTATTGCTGTAAACTTTCCTCTTAGAAATGCTTTTGCTGCATCCCATAGGTTTTGGGTCATTGTGTTTTCATTGTCATTTGTTTCTAGGTATTTTTTTATTTCCTCTTTGATTTCTCCAGTGATCTCTTGGTTATTTAGTAGTGTATTATTTAGCCTCCATGTATTTGTATTTTTTACATTTTTTTCCTGTGATTGATATCTAGTCTCATAACGTTGTGGTCGGAAAAGGTATTTGATACGATTTCAATTTTCTTAAATTTACCAAGGCTTGATTTGTGACCCAAGACATGATCTGTCCTTGAGAATGTTCCATGAGCACTCGAGAAGAAAGTGTATTCTATTGTTTTTGGATGGAATGTCCTATAAATATCAATTAAGTCCATCTTGTTTAATGTATCATTTAAAGCTTGTGTTTCCTTATTTATTTTCATTTTGGATGATGTATCCATGGTGAAAGTGGGGTGTTAAAGTTCCCTACTATGATTGTGTTACTGTCGATTTCCCCTTTTATGGCTGTTAGTATTTGCCTTATGTATTGAGGTGCTCCTATGTTGGGTGCATAAATATTTACAATTGTTATATCTTCTTCTTGGATTGATCCCTTGATCATTATGTGTGTCCTTCTTTGTCTCTTGTAATAGTCCTTAGTCTAAAGTCTATTTTGTCTGATATGAGAATTCCTACTCCAGCTTTCTTTTGAGAATGTTTCCTTCATTTCTCTGTCAGTTTTTTCATCATTGTTGTATAGGAATGCAACAGATACCTGTGCATTAATTTTGTATACTGCTGCTTTACCAAATTCATTGATCAGCTATAGTAGTTTTCTGGTAGCATCTTTAGGATTCTCTGTGTAGTATCATGTCATCTGGAAACAGTGACAGTTTTCCTTCTTTTTCAATTTGGATTCCTTTTATTTCTTTTTCTTCTCGGATTGCTGAGGCTAAACCTTCAAAAACTATGTTCAATAATAGCGGTGAAAGTGGGCAACCTTGTCTTTTTCCTGATTTTAGGGGAAATGGTTTCAGTTTGTCACCATTGAGAACAATCTTGGCTGTGGGTTTGTCATATATGGCCTTTATTAGAGGTAAGTTCCCTCTATGCGTACTTTCT
This sequence comes from Neophocaena asiaeorientalis asiaeorientalis, assembly GCF_003031525.2. Classification (NCBI taxonomy): domain Eukaryota; kingdom Metazoa; phylum Chordata; class Mammalia; order Artiodactyla; family Phocoenidae; genus Neophocaena; species Neophocaena asiaeorientalis. The sequence continues at coordinate 3,932,065 of NW_020175199.1, forward strand.
GGAGGGCTTTTATCATAAATGGGTGTTGAATTTTGTCAAAAGCTTTTTCTTCATCTGTTGAGATGATCATATGGTTTTTATCCTTCAGTTTCTTAATATGGTGTATCACATTGATTGCTTTGCGTATATTGAAGAATCCTTACATTCCTGCAATAAACCCCACTTGATCATGGTATATTATCCTTTTAATGTGCTCTTGGATTCTGTTTGCTAGTATTTTGTTGAGGATTTTTGCATCTGTGTTCATCAGTGATATTGGCCTGTAGTTTTCTTTCTTTGTGACATCTTTCTGTGGTTTGTATCAGGGTGATCAGGTGGCCTCATAGAATGAATTTGGGAGTGTTCCTCCCTCTGCTGTACTTTGGAGGGTTTGAGAAGGATAGGTGTTAGCTCTTCTCTAATTATTTGATATAGTTCACCTGTGAAGCCATCTGGTCCTGGTCTTTTGTTTGTTGGAAGATTTTAAATCAGAGTTTCAATTTCAGTGCTTGTGATTGGTCTGTTTATTTTTTCTATTTCTTCCTGGTTCAGTCTCAGAAGGCAGTGCTTTTCTAAGAATGTGTCCATTTCTTCCAGGTTGTCCATTTTATTGGCATATAGTTGCTTGTAGTAATCTCATGATCCTTTGTATTTCTGCAGTGTCAGTTGTTACTTCTCCTTTTTCATTTCTAATTCTATTGATTTCAGTCCTCCCTTTTTTTTCTTGTTGAGTCTGGCTAATGGTTTATCAATTTTGTTTATCTTCTCAAAGAACCAGCTTTTAGTTTTATTGATCTTTGCTATCGTTTCCTTCATTTATTTCTGATCTGGTCTTTATGATTTCTTTCCTTCTACTACCTTTGGATTCTTTTTTTTTTTGTTCTTCTTTCTCTAATTGATTTAGGTGTAGGTTTAGGTTGTTTATTTGAGATATTTCTTGTTTCTTGAAGTAGGTTTGTATTGCTGTAAACTTTCCTCTTAGAAATGCTTTTGCTGCATCCCATAGGTTTTGGGTCATTGTGTTTTCATTGTCATTTGTTTCTAGGTATTTTTTTATTTCCTCTTTGATTTCTCCAGTGATCTCTTGGTTATTTAGTAGTGTATTATTTAGCCTCCATGTATTTGTATTTTTTACATTTTTTTCCTGTGATTGATATCTAGTCTCATAACGTTGTGGTCGGAAAAGGTATTTGATACGATTTCAATTTTCTTAAATTTACCAAGGCTTGATTTGTGACCCAAGACATGATCTGTCCTTGAGAATGTTCCATGAGCACTCGAGAAGAAAGTGTATTCTATTGTTTTTGGATGGAATGTCCTATAAATATCAATTAAGTCCATCTTGTTTAATGTATCATTTAAAGCTTGTGTTTCCTTATTTATTTTCATTTTGGATGATGTATCCATGGGGAAAGTGGGGTGTTAAAGTTCCCTACTATGATTGTGTTACTGTCGATTTCCCCTTTTATGGCTGTTAGTATTTGCCTTATGTATTGAGGTGCTCCTATGTTGGGTGCATAAATATTTACAATTGTTATATCTTCTTCTTGGATTGATCCCTTGATCATTATGTGTGTCCTTCTTTGTCTCTTGTAATAGTCCTTAGTCTAAAGTCTATTTTGTCTGATATGAGAATTCCTACTCCAGCTTTCTTTTGATTTCCATTTGCATGGAATATCTTTTTCCATCCCCTCACTTTCAGTCTGTATGTGTCCCTAGGTCTGAAGTGGGTCTCTTGTAGACAGCATATATACAGGTCTTGTTTTTGTATCCGTTCAACCAGTCTGTGTCTTTTGGTTGGAGCATTTAAATCATTTATATTTAAGGTAATTATCGATATGTATGTTCCTGTTACCATTTTCTTAATTGTTTGGGGTTTGTTATTGTAGGTCTTTTCCTTTTCTTGTGTTTCCTGCCTAGAGAAATGCCTTTAGCATTTGTTGTAGAGCTGGTTTGGTGGTGCTGAATTCTCTTAGCTTTTGCTTGTCTTTAAAGGTTTTAATTTCTCGATTGAATCTGAATGAGATCCTTGCTGGGTAGAGTAATCTTGGTTGTAGGTTTTTCCCTTTTGTCGCTTTAAGTATGTCCTGCCACTCCCTTCTGTCTTGCAGAGTTTCTGCTGAAAGATCAGCTGTTAACCTTATGGGAATTCCCTTGTATGTTATTTGTTGCTTTTCCCTTGCTGCTTTTAATATTTTTTCTTTGTATTTTATCTCTGATAGTTTGATTAATATGTGTCTTGGCATGTTTCTCCTTGAATTTTTCCTGTATGGGACTCTCTGTGCTTCCTGTACTTGATTGACTATTTCCTCTTCCATATTAGGTAAGTTTTCAACTATAATCTCTTCAAATATTTTCTCAGTCCCTTTCTTTTTCTCTTCTTCTTCTGGGACCCCTATAGTTCAAATGTTGGTGCATTTAATGTTGTCCTAGAGGTCTCTGAGATTGTCATCAATTCTTTTCATTCTTTTTTCTTTATTCTGCTCTGCAGTAGTTATTTCCACTATTTTATCTTCCTGGTCACTTATCCGTTCTTCTGCCTCAGTTATTCTGCTATTGATTCCTTTTAGAGATTTTAAAATTTCATTTATTGTGCTGTTCACCATTGTTTGTTTGCCCCTTAGTTCTTCTAGGTCCTTGTTAAACGTTTCTTGTATTTTCTCCATTCTGTATCCAAGATTTTGGATCGTCTTTACTATCATTATTCTGAATTCTTTTTCAGGTAGATTGCCTATTTCCTCTTCATTTGTTAGGTCTGGTGGGTTTTTAACCTTGCTCCTTCATCTGCTGTGTGTTTCTCTGTCTTCTCATTTTGCTTACCTTACTGTGTTTGGGGTCTCGTTTTCACAGACTGCAGGTTTATAGTTCCCATTGTTTTTGGTGTCTGTCCCCAGTGGCTAAGGTTGGTTCAGTGGGTTGTGTAGGCTTCCTGGTGGAGCAGAGTGGTACCTGTGTTCTGGTGGAAGAGGCTGGATCTTGTCTTTCTGGCGGGCGGGATCAAGTCTGGTGGTGTGTTTTGTGGTGTCTGTGAACTTATTATGATTTTAGGCAGCCTCTCTGCTAATGGTGGTGTTGTGTTCCTGTCTTCTAGTTGTTTGGCATGGGGTGTCCTGTACTGGAGCTTGCTGGTCATTGAGTGGAGCTGGGTCTTAGTGCTGAGACGGAGATCTCTGGGAGAGCTCTCACTGATTTATATTAGGTGGGGCTGGGAGGTCTCTGGTGGTCCAGTGTCCTGAAGTCGGCTCTCCCACCTCAGGGGCACAGGCCTGACACCTGGCCGGAGCACCAAGATGCTGTCAGCCACATGGCTTGGAAGAAAATGGAGAAATAAAAAGAAAGAAGGAAAATAAAATATAATAAAGTAAAATGAAATTATTAAAATAAAAAATTAAAAATAATTATTAAAATAAAAAGAAGAGAGCAACCAAACTAAATAAATCCACCAATGATAACAAGTACTAAAAACTTTAGTAAGATAAACATAAAAATCAGAAACTAGTCAGTTCCATTCTGCACTCCCCAAGTCTATTGTTGCTCCCAAAGGCCACCGCCTCAGTTTTGGGGTGGTTTGTTGTCTGTTCAGGTATTCCACAGATGCAGGTGCATCAAGTTGATTGTGGAGATTTAATCCGCTGCTCTTGAGGCTGCACGGAGAAGTTTCCCTTTCTCTTCTTTGTTCGCACAGCTCCCGGGGTTCAGCTTTGGATGTGGCCCCGCCTCTGCATGTAGGTCACCATCTGGCATATGTTCTTTGCCCAGACAGGAGGGGGGTTAAAGGAGCGGCTGATTAGGGGGCTCTGGCTCACTCAGGCTGCTGGGAGGGAGGGGTACGGAATATGGGGTGAGCCTGCAGCGGCAGAGGCCAGCGTGATGTTGCACCAGCCTGAGGCACATCGTGTGTTCTGCCGAGGAAGTTGCCCGTGGATCATGGGACCCTGGCAGTGGCGGGCTGCACAGGCTCTGGGGAAGGGGGAGGTGTGGATAGTGACCTGTGTTTGCACACAGGCTTCTTCGTGGCTGCAGCAGCAGACTTAGTGTTTCATGCCCGTCTCTGGTGTCCAAACTGATCGCCGCGGCTCACGCCCATCTCTGAAGCTCATTTAGGCAGTGTTCTGAATCTCCTCTTCTCGTGCACCCCGAAACAATGGTCTCGATTCTTAGGCAATTCCAGACTTTTTCCCGGACTCCCTCCTGGCTAGCTGTGGTGCACTAACCCCCTTGCAGGCTGTGTTCATGCTGCCAGTCCTCTCTCTGCACTCCGACCGAAGCCCGAGCCTCAGCTCCCAACCCCGCCCGCCCCGGCGGGTGAGCAGACAAGCCTCTCTGGCTGGTGAGTGCTGGTCGGCACTGATCCTCTGTGAGGGAATCTCTCCGCTTTGCCCTCCGCACCCCTGCTGCTGCGCTCTCCTCCGTGGCTCCGAAGCTTCCCCCTGCCCACCCCCTGTTTACACCAGTGAAGGGGCTTTCTAGTGTGTGGAAACCTTTCCTCCTTCACAGCTCCCTCCCAGAGGTGCAGGTCCTGTCCCTATTCTTTTGTCTCTGTTTTTCCTTTTTTCTTTTGCCCTACCCAGGTACGTGGGGGAATTTCTTGCCTTTTGGGAGGTCTGAGGTCTTCTGCCAGCGTTCAGTAGGTGTTCTGTAGGAGTTGTTCCACGTGTAGATGTATTTTTGATGGGAAGGAGGGTGATCTCCACGTTTTAACTCCTCTGCCGTCTTGAAGGTCCTTCCAATTTCTCTTTTTTATAGTTCTTTGTTAGTATATAGAAATGCAGCTGAGTTTTTAATATTTACTTTGTGTTCTTCAACTTTACTGAACTTATAAGTTCTACAGGGGTTTTTTTTTGGTGGAGTCTTTATGGTTATCTATCATGTCATCTGCAGAGAGAAACAGTTTTACTTCTGCATTTGCAATTTGGGCATCCTTTCTTTCTTTAGTTGCCTAATTGTTCTGCTAGGACTTCCAGTGTAGTGTTGAATAGGCGTGCTGAGAGTTTGCATACTTGATTTACCCTGGATGTTAGAGGCAATGCTTTTAGCTTTTCACCATTAAGTGTGATGTTAGTGTGGGGTTGTCATATATGGCCTTTATTATGTTGAGGTACATTCCCTCTGTACCCAGGTTGTTGAGAGTTTTTATCATGAAAAGATATTGAATTTTGACAAATGCTTCTTCTGCATCTTTTGAGATGATTATATGACTTTTATCCTTCATTTATTGATGCACTGTATCCTATTGATTGATTTGTAGATGTTGAACCATCTTTACACCCCTGGAATAAATCCCACTTGATCATGGTGTATAATTCTTTTAATGTACCACTGAATTTAGTTTAACAGTATTTTGTTGAGGATTTTTGTATCTGTGTTCATCAATGACATTGGCCTGTAATTTTCTTTTCTTGTAGTTTCCTTGTCTCGCTTTGGTATCAAAATAATGCTGGCCTTGAAAAGTGAGTTTGGAGTATTCCCTCCTCTTCTGTTTTTTGGAAGTGTTTGAGAAGGATTGGTATTAATTTTTCTTTAAATGTTTGGTAGAATTCACTGGTGAAGTCATCTGTTCCAAGACTTTTCTTTGTTGGAAGGTTTTTGAATACTGATTTAATCTCCTTACTAATAATTGATTTGTTCAGATTTTCTGTTTCTTCATGACTCATTCTTGGTAGGTTGTATGTTTCAAGTAAGATATATGTTTTTTTTCTAGGTTTCCAATTTGTTGGATTATAAATATTCATAGTGGTCTGTTACGATCCTTTGTGTGGTATGTAATATTGTAATGTCTCCTCTTTCATTTCTAATGTTGAGTCCTTTTTTTTTTCCTTCTTGGTCTAGCTAAAGTTTTATCTGTTTTGTCTATTTTATTATGGTTTCAAAAAAATCAGTTCTTAGTTTCATTGATCTTTTTTATTGTCTTTGTAGTCTCTATTTCATTTTTTCCCACTGTGATATTTCTTATTTCTTTCTTCTACCGACTTCAGGCTTAGTTTATATTCTTTTTCTAGTTCCCTGAGTATAAAGTTAGGTTATTTATTTGAGGTCTCCCTTTTTTCTCAGTGTAGTTGTTTATCCCCCGAAACTACCCTCTTAGCACTTCTTTTGCTGCATTCCATGATGTATTGTGTTTCCATTTTAATTTCTCTTAAGATGTTTTTTGATTTCTCTTTTGATTTCTTCTTTGACCCATTAGTTGTTCATTAGGATGTTGTTTAATTTCCACTTATTTGTAAATTTTCCTGTTTTCTTCTTGTAATTGATTTCTAGATTCATACCATTGTGATTGCAAAAGATACTTGATATGACTTCTCCCTCTTAATTTTTTAAGATTTATTTTGTGTCCTAACATATTATCTATCCTGGAGAATATTCCATGTGTCTTTTTTTTTTTTTTTTTTTTTTTTTTTACTACGCGTCCCCTGCATCGGCAGGCGGACCCCCAACCACTGCGCCACCAGGGAAGCCCCTCCATGTGTCTTTGAGAAGAGTGTGTATTCTGTTGCTGTTAAATGGAATGTTATGATATGTCTGTTTGGTCCATCTGGTCTAATGTTAGTTTAAGCCCACTGTTTTCTTACTGATACTCTGTCTGGATGATCTATCCATTGTTCAAAGTGGGGCATTGAATTTCTCTACTATTATTGTATTGCTATTTCTCCCTTCAGGTTTGTTAATATTTGCCTTATATTTTTAGGTGCTCCTATGTTGGGTATATAAATATTTACTAATGTTATATTCTTTTGATGAGTTGACCTCTGTATCATCATATGATAAGCAGTCCTTAGATGTGTGCTGTATTAGAAGTCTGACCCTGATGCAGTGCCTCTCAAAGTATGCAGATGGATCCCATTCAGGATACACTGGGAGACAGACATTTTTGCCTACTCCCTTTGCGCTGAGTCCTGAGACAATAGCTGGTTAAGAACTTCTTTTTGCAGTAGTCCCTGTATCTCATGAATGGAAGCCCTGTTGGATATTAGAGCCAAGCAATCTGAGGATCCACCCCTCAGTTGGCAGTGCAGAAGCTATGGTGCAGGTGCACGTGCAGGCTCCTTCCAGGGAGGGTCTGGCAACTCTGAGTGGGCTACACAGGGATGGCAGTGGAAATGTCCATCAGCTTCATAGTCTCTGGGGAGCATTGCACCCAGCCCCTAGATGTGTGCTTAAATTATAATCTTGACCTTCAAGCAGCAGCTTTTGAAGTATCTAGATGCAAACCTTCCCAGGGAAAGACTGAGAGATGGGCAATGTTTCCTGCTCCTTCCAAGCTGAACCCTGAGGGAATAGTCATAGCAAGTCCTTGCATGCCCATTAGTTTGCTATAGTCTTGTGGGTCTTGTGGGTGCAAGCTTCATTGTCTTTCAGAGGTGGGCATTTTGGAGGGCCCATTCTTCAGGTAGGAGTCTTGAAAGTTGGGGCAGTAAATGTGGGGTCCAAACTATTCACTCAGGGGGAAGGTAGGGGTTGGGGTTTTCCCCCAGTTTTATGATATTATGCTGGAGGTGGCGAGAGTGGGTCTCAGCCTTTTCTACCTATTTCTGTGTGGGTATTTTCTCATCTGCCCAATATATAGGAGTCACTCAGCTATTTTTGGACTTCTTTAAGAGGGAATTGTCTCATGTATAGTGGTATATTCAGTGTGTCTGTGGAAGAAGAGAAGTTCACCATCCCTCTCTTAGTTTTTGTTTGTCTCAGAAAATCTTTATTTCTCCTTCACTTTTGAAGGATAATTTTGCTGGGTATATAATTCTAGATTTTTTTTTCTTTCATCATTTAAAATATTTCACTCTGCTATCTTCTTGCTTGCAAGAAATTTCTTCTGCTTTTTTCTGAAGAAAATTATGCTATAATTCTCATCCTTTTTACTCTATAGGTAAGGTTTTTATTCTCCCCTGCCTTCTTTCAAGATTTTTTCTTTGTTTTATTCTGGAGTTTGAATAAGATATTCTTTTTTTTTTTTTTCTTCAGTGGTATGCGGGCCTCTCACTGCTGTGGCCTCTCCCGTTGCAGAGCACAGGCTCCAGATGCCCAGGCTCAGCGGCCATGGCTCACGGGCCCAGCTGCTCCACGGCATGTGGGATCTTCCCAGACCAGGGCACGAACCCGTGTCCCCTGCATCGGCAGGCGGACTCTCAACCACTGCGCCACCAGGGAAGCCCTGAATATGATATTCTTAACTGTAGAGTTTTTGGTATTTAGTCTCTTGGTGTTCTGTGAATTTCTGGTTGTATAATTTGGTATCTCTTGTTAAATTTTGAAATTTCTTGGCCATAATTACTTCATATATTTTTTTCTGCTCTGTTGTCTCTTCTTTTTCTGGTATTCCAGTTATTCTGTGTTATACCTTTTGGGATTGCCCCATAGTGCTTGGTTGTTCTGTTCCATTTTTTTTCCCTTCTGCATTTCATTTTGGAAATTTTCTACTGATGTTTCTCCATAGTCACTGATTCTTTCCTCAGCTGTGTCTAGTCTGCTGAAGAGTCCGTCAAAGGCCTTCTTCATTTGTGTTACACTTCTTTTCTTCTAACATTTATATTGATTCTTTCTTACACTTTTCATCTCTCTGCTTACATTATTTATCTGCCCTTGCATATTGTCTACTTTTTCCATTAGAGCCCTCAACATGTTAATCAAATTTATTTTAAATTCTTGGTCTGATAATTCCAAAATCTGTGTCATGTCTGAGTCTGGTTCTGATGCTTGCTTTATCTCTTCAGACTTACTTTTGGCGTTCCTTGTGATTTTTGTTGTTGTTGTTAAAAGCCAGACATAACTTACAGTGAGAAATAAGATACATAGATCTTTAGATTTTATGTTAATCTGGCTATCAGGCTGTATTTAATGTTTGTTTGTAACTGTAGGTGACATGGCCTCAACTTTCTCTGGTGTCCTTGAGTTTGTCCTCACTATTACCTTTGCATTTCCCCGAGAACCCCTTCCTAAGGAATGTGAACCTTGCAGCTCTTTGAGTTGTAGTCTACTGTTTTACTGGAGCTCTGTTGATGTGGTGGTTAAGAATGGATTAGGAGTAGTGTTCTATAACCTTAAGATTAAATCTCAGTTTTTAGTGGACCTGTGTTACTGGGATGTGAGTTTCACAAGAGTTTAACTTTTTTCCCCTCTCTCTGCCCTTTTGGGGTGAGACAGGAGGCTGTCGAGGACTGGGGCTGGGTAATTGCTCTTATGCCGGTGTAAGATAAGGCTCTACTGAAGTCTTTTCAATGGAGAGTAGCCCTTTGTTATGGAGAACACAATGAACATATCTTTAAATGATTATTTTCCCCCACCCTTGCCAAATACATGAGATAATTTTTCTTGGCTCTCCATTGTAAGAACCTGGTGAGGTTCCTGGAGGTATAATCCATGAAAGTGTGAGGGTCTCTCTAAAACTGCAGCCCCCAGGAACTTCTCATTTTCCATGCTAGTCTACACTCAGCCTCCAGCAATTCATCAAAATAACTATTGAAGTGTTCCTACCAATTTATGGCTCTAGTGGCTTTTGCTCTGGATAAACTGACGTTGGCTGTGTTTCTTTGTATTCTTCTGTCTCTCTAGAATGCAGAGTGGCTGTCTGCCCTGTGACCTCAATTCTCTGATGGTCCAAGAAAACTCATTGATTTTAAGTTTATTCAACTTTTTCTTATTCTAAGGATGGAAGTGACAACATCTAAACTCTTTATGTGTCAGAGATAAAGGCATAAGTCCCTTAATATTTACCTTTTATATTTTAAAAGCTTCTTCAGACAAGAGGCTTTGATAAATGGCCCTCTATGAATCTAAGGTACAATTATTGTTAAAATTTTGTGAATTTGACACACTGTTGTCATCTTGGAAAAGAAAGGAAGGAATTGCTGTTTGAATGATGAAAGAGGATATCTTTTTTCTGCTGTGTGCGTGGGCTTGCTAAAGATGTGTCCTCAGTGTAGATCACACTTGGGTCTTCTGAATCTGAAGTGAAGTTAATTGGAAGGATGTGATATTTTATCTTAATTAGATTATAAGTATCGCTGTATGGTTCATTTATCCCCCTCTGGAAGCTTGCAGAGAGGAATGATTAAAAATCTTCCACCTTTGGCAAAATGTAGAGCAAATAAAGTGGCGTTTCTCCTGGCCCTTCCCCAGCCTGCAGACATCAAAAAAAGAGAAGTGAAAATGGAAAATAATGGTATATCTGAACTGTTAGAAAATACACTCAAGCTTATTGGCTGGAAAATTACAAGTGGGCACACGCAGAGGACTTTAACAGAAAGCAGGATCACCCTAATTTATTTCAAATGTGTCTGCTGTCCTATCAGTGAGAAATTAATCATGTCAACTTGATAAGATGAGTAGACATTCAACTAGGCTGTGAGACAAACATGAAATTCCACACAGAGAAAGACCTGTAGGGGAACATGCTACCAATTTCTTCTGTTAGATTTTATCAGAAGCAGCCAGAGGGTAGCACAGCAGTTTGGTTTTAAATGCCAAAAATCTCTCTAAATGGACCCTTATGCCAAAGAAATGAACTACAGATGGTGTTTCTTATTCAAGGTTCACAGACACCTCCCACAAAAACCAGACAAAGATATAGTCAGGCATTCAAATGAGAATAAGAATAAACATCTAAAATTGAGAAGCTATCTGAAAAATGGCAGTAAAACTTTGATCGACTGATCATAGCAAGTAGCAGAAGACTGAATATATAGAAAGTAGGCAGATTTATTAAATAGCATCCTACTAAATAGAACCTCCAATCCTAAATAGAGCTGAAATCCTTTCAGACAAGTTAAAAAACAAAATATTATCGTACAGGTATATAACTTTTTAAAGCTCATTGCCACAAGTATCTTTTAGAAACTGTTTCAAACTCCGTTCACCTCTAGTCCAATGGCCTGCACTGTCTGCCAGTCTATTTTCAGAAATAACCTCTGAAGAATTAAAGTCTAGAACGATAATCCTGAACCCATAAAAATAGACTTAGTTCCATTCCCCATATTTATATTTTTAAGAATGACTCATGCATTTTGGAAACTCTGTTTTTGCAAAAGTTGTTTCTGCCTAATCCTTAGGTAATCAGAAAATCTGATTAGCATGAACATTTTATTATTGTTTAGTATTTTAGTTAATGTTTTCCTTTTATCTGTGGTCCTTTAGCTTGGACCATAGTCAAGTACAAAGTCAGTTATATTCAAGGGCATTTGGGGAGATAGCATTCAGTCTATGGAAAAAGGTCAACATCAAGATAAATTCTCTTTAGTTTATAAAAACATAACAAGTTTAAACCAAGCTAACAGTCCTGTTGCATCATTTTATAATCATGAGCTATTGTACGGGAAGGGACTTGATCCATAAACACACAGACAATTTTTTCTGAACCCTAAAGCAGGCTATATGGTAATACCTTTATGGAGAATGATCAATCATTTGAAATGTTGGTCTCTCCTAGAAAATTCAGGATGAAGAGCCACTGTATTAACCATTTTTCTTTTCCACTGGCTTGGAAAATTTTAGAGACTTCTTGAAGAGACTGGCAAATCTGTTCATTTATTCATTTAAGGTTCAGCCTTTCCAGATGCCAAGCATTAAAATATAGCAGAAGGTCTTCTGGTTTGAGTTGCTTGGTTTCTGCTTGACCTGTGCAAAAGCACTTTTCTTGAATGGAAGATGGGCCTCTTCTTAAATTTCACTGTGATGGAGAAGCATGTTTTTCCTATTCTGACAGATGTCTCACTTAAGTAAGGGTTGCAGACTTTACACCAACTGGCCTTAGCCCAAATGAAGCTTTTGATCAGTCCAGAATCTTTAATTAACAAAAGCAAAAAAGCTTTGGTTGCTTCTGATTCATGGGAAGGTCAACCAGTGGAAATAAGAGCTTTAGGCCAATTTATGAGTGCTGCTTATAGATCTTTAACCTTTTGCATTTTAAGGTTATTATTATTTTTCATTTTTATTTATTTATTTTTTGCGGTACGCGGGCCTCTCACTGTCGTGGCCTCTCCCGTTGCGGAGCACAGGCTCCGGACGCGCAGGCTCAGCGGCCATGGCTCACGGGCCCAGCCGCTCCGCGGCATGTGGGATCCTCCAGGACCAGGGCACGAACCTGTGTCCCCTGCATCGGCAGGCGGACTCTCAACCACTGCGCCACCAGGGAAGCCCTTAAGGTGATTATTACAGTTATTATTAATAATATTACCATTATCATGTCTGGCTTCATCTGTTTTTTTCATGTATTTAATTTCATTCATTCAATAAGTATTTCTTAGGCAAAGCACTGACAGCATGACTGCTCTCCCCTTCCCCTGCTCATGCACATTCTCTTTTCAGGTAAACCTTAATAACAACTAATCATTTCTGGCATTCATTATTATCTGTTAAATAGCAAGTGTTTACTGTTACACTATAAGAGAATATAAATATAGACCTTTCCATGGCTTGAGTCTGTCCTGGGCACAGTCCTGGGGTTTAGGAAAAATGTGTGTGTGTGTGCGTGTGTGTGTGAATCAGTTCTCCTTGCTATCTGCATTTCCAGCTATACCTTCTCCTGGTACCCAATTTCTTCTTCCTTTCTCTGCTGAATACCTGTATCCCAGATGCAAAGGGCTTGACTAATCTTTGCAAGATGTAAGCTAATCGTGGCTCAGCTGTTGTCACCCAAAGGATGATTTCCTACTCCTGGGGAACATTTGAAGGGTAGAAAATCTTCGAAATTCAAGGCAATACATCTCTAATATCAGAATTTCAGGTTATTTGAGGTCTTGGTGGAGACAGATTTCTTTTCGGTCAGCAGACAGCCCGTCACATGTCACTTCACACCAAGCGATCCATCACCCATTCTACTTATAATGAAATCACACTTGACCTTCTTTGTTTACAGAATTTGACAGCTAAATTTTTTTCAGACTCTGGCAGGCACATCTCTGGATGCAGCATATTCATTCAGCTGAGATGGAGGAGGAAGGGAAGAAGTGACTAAAGTTATATTTAAGAGTCCAAGTGTTAATTCTCTTGGGAGCAGATTCTTTTGGGCTTGGATACTTTTGGGCTCGCACCAGCTCCAAGTTTGACATCTGGAAGTTGTAGATTTTTTAGTGTTTTTTAAGCAGAAGCTCTCTTATGAACCTAAGTATCCTTCAGTACAGCTTACTCAAATAAGTGCTCAGTAATTCCTTAATGATTGAGTGTATAAAGGCAATTAGTGGTTGTTCTCGTCATCAAAGAGAATATATCTGTCCTCATTTTTGTATCTGTGAATCCGAACATCAGGCACCAGTAACCAAAAATGATTCCTTTCAACTTATCAAAGATGATGAAGATTAGTACTTAAGTATTCAAAATAGAGTATACAAATAGAGTTAAAAACCAATACATTTTAAAAACAACTTGGGGGAGAGGGATAAATTGGGAGATTGGGATTGATATATAGAATAGATAATTAATAAGAACCTACTGAATAGCACAGGTAACTCTATTCAGTACTTTGTAATGGCCTATATGGCAATAGAATCTTAAGAAAAGTGGATGTATGTGTATGTATAACTGACTCTCTTTGCTGTATAGCAGAAACTAACAAACATTGTACATCAATTATACTCCAATAAAAATTTTTTTATTTGGATTTTTAACTTTTTGATAAAAACAAAAACCTAGACATTAATAGTTTAGATGTAATATGACCTTTCATCCTTCTAATGAGAAACATTTTATATATTTTTCTTTCTAATTATGGAAATAATACATTCATTGGAGAAAGAAATTAAAAATCCAGAAAAAAAGTTATTTTTAATTTATCGTTCCAAACTAACCACCATTAGTATTTTGCTGTCTAGCCTTCCATTTCTTTCAATGAATATTGACATGTGTTTCCTTTTTCGATTTTTACATAGTTTGAATCATGTTAAAACATAAGAGTTGTGCAGCCAACCTTCTTGTCCTACATATACTTGGCTTTGCATATTGATTGATAGCGATCTAAATCGCCACATGGAAATTCCATGATACAAATTTGCAGAGGCAGATGGGCCTCTTCGCTGTTAACACAGTTTTACCACTACTAACACAACATTTGTTGAAACTTCTTGCTCTTGGCCTGCTTTGAGAATGTGCTTTCAAGGCCTCTGAAGTGAGGATGTTGAGTGAACTTTATAAATCACTGAGCAGTCACCATATATGCTAGGCCTGGGTTGCCACTGATTCTGGTTGTTTAGAAATACCTGAATTCTCAGGCCCCTGCCTTCCTCAGGAAGGAGCATGCTGCCCCTCACAAACGGGGCAGTGCCCTTGGAGAAACTGAAATTTGTTTTTCAGGCAACTTGAAAAAGTGTGTATCTTTCTTCCCATCCCCTCTTTCATATCATGCTTACCCTGAAGGATTTGGAAATCCTTTCACATTTATCTACATAGCTCTTACTTTTCCTACAGAAATATTCCACTTTTCAGAAATACCAAATAAATATTTGTTGAGATCTGTGTCACGATGAATTTTCTGCCTACTACTAATAATACTATCTTCTGTGCAGTAGGAGTGGGACATTTCAAATTTAGGAACAAGAATTTTTCTGCAGGAAGACTTGCCATGTGGGTTCAGCTTGTGGGTTGTTCTTCAATTATCTTTTTTTGGAAATAAATCCATTTGCTGATTTAACTCCCAACTTGGATTACTCTGATTTTGCTGCTGAAGCAGGAAGAAAAACTAGTTTCTCTAAATATTTTTATAAATATTTTATCAGATTGTGTTTTGACATCCCAGAATTTTAGTTTCTGGAGCCGGAAGGAATTTAGAGAGTGCATAGATCCTTAACCTGGGGTACTTGAGTGAACTTAAGGAGTCCATAAACCCCCAGAAATAACTGACAAATGTGTGTGTGTGTATCCATTTTTCTTACAGACAGTGTCCAAGGCTTTCATTAGATTCCCAAAGGAATCCATGATGGAAAAAATGGTTAAAAAACGTCCAAAGCCCTCATTTTAAAAAAGAACAAGCTGAAATCCAGAAAGGTTGCCTAAGGTCTGAGACCTAGTTGATAGCAAAGGACAAGTTGTACCCTCCTCCTAAGTTCTCTTTCTAGGCAAGTCCAGGGTTTTGTGCCATGGTGTGATGGTCAATGTTTAACAATCAGCTCTCAAAAAAAAGTATGCATATATGTAAAAACATAACTTTATTAGAAATTTTACAGACATAAAGGATGTATATCACATCATGTACAAATAATGAAATAGTATAATATACTTCCTTATAAGTTCCATGTGCCTATAACTTCAGCGTGACTTGCTATTTCTTGCAAAGTCTATCCTTTTCATAATTTGCCAACAGTAGTGTCACAGAATCAAACTGTGATGACTATCCAGTGAAGAACTCGCTTACCTCACTGACAATCGAGTGTAGTTCCAACATAAATGGTGAGTATACAAAAGTGAAGTAACCCATTTGACAGCGAGGTACGTGACTTCTTGGCTGAAACTGACAGTTATTTTCAAATACTGTGATACTGACAATTTAATGACTGTAGACACCCACACTTTTCAGTTTAATCTGAATTAACATAATCCTCATCACTTTTTTAAAAAAATAAATTTATTTATTTTTGGCTGTGTTGGGTCTTCATTGCTGCACACGGGCTTTCTCTAGTTGCGGCAAGCAGGGGCTACTCTTTGTGGTGCACGGGCTTCTCGTGGTGGCTCCTCTTGTTGCAGAGCACGGGCTCTAGAGCGCAGGCTCGGTAGTTGTGGCACACAGGCTTCGTTGCTCCGCGGCATGTGGGATCTTCCCGGACCAGGGCTCGAACCCATGTCCCCTGCATTGGCAGGCGGATTCTTAACCACTGTGCCACCAGGGAAGTCCCCTCATCACTTTTTTAGCCTAAACAATCAACAGAACTATATTTCAAGCCCCAATTTGCATTATTTATTGTTTTCCATAGTGTAACTATTCCCATCATGGCAGGTTTCAAGCTAGCAATGAAATCTCACTGGCTGAGGAGTTGGGAAGAGATGCTTGATAGCACACTATTATGTAGTGTCTTCACTATTCAGAAACAATAGACAGAAATAACCTCCTCATAGCAGAGATAATAGTAAGATGTAATAAAAGATTCAGAAGTGATCATCTTTTAGTATTTTACCCTTATTTTTAATGTAATTTATTTCATTTTAAGTTTGTATGATTTAATTTTTAGTAATGACTGCGTTTAACAACAAACTTTCAAAGTTCCTGAAATTTTAACAGTTGGCTTTCATGATACAGTTAAAGTCAAGTCCAGCCCACCCCTGGTTCTGTCCCTGCAGTGGTTTTCAAGGCCCTGGGCTGCGGGTGGAAAAGGAGCAAAGCTGGGCTGAGTCAGTCCCAGGACTATGAAGCCTGAAGGAATCAAAACAGTATGTGTGGCAAAGACAGGGTCTGCAGTCAAGGAGACTCTAGTGCTCGAGAGGTTATTAAAGAGAATGAGATATATCTATAAGCACTAAAGGAGAAAGCTGTCCATAACTTATTAGGAAGTAAAAAGTTTACTTACCGATAGAAACTCATTGTTTTTAAGTGTCTGTGACTGTGTGTGTGTGTGTGTGTGTGTGTGTGTGTGTGTGTGTGTGTGTGTGTGTAGGTCAATATACAGATACACCCTGAACTATTAACTGTGTCTAACTGGAGAACTGGTTAGGTAGAGGGAAAACTTTTACTACTTATTACCATTGTTTTTCAATAAATATTTGTACGTTAAGAAATGGCAAAGGCAAAAAAAAAAAAAAAGGAAAAAGAAAAAAAATGGAGGACTAAGCCAAACTATAAACAAAGAAATGGTCAAAAACTATGGTAGAAAGCCAAGAGTCTATAACCAGGGAATATCCATACAGAGTAAGAAAATGAGACGATTCTAAAAGGCAGCAGGAGACAAATCCCAAAGAAATTTCCTTAGTACTGAAACATAGAGAAGCAGATTTGCTTCTATCAAGAAGCCTGCAGCCTTCGTGCTGGGAAGAAGAGACTTTGCTAGCAGTAAAAATTCCTGTTGCCATAATCAGCTGCTCTGCCTTCTTGGTTCCTTCAACCATTTTAACAAAAAGCATCAACAGCATTTTAGAAAAGAGAAGAATGTTATTTTCAAAGAGATACAAGGGAGTTGGACATCAGAAACATTTTCTCACCAAATAAAAATATAATATTCATTAAAAGGAAAAAATGCAAGATGTCAATGGTTACTAATTCATAATGGACTGCACATGTTGAAAAAACTAGAAATTTCTCACAATGATAGCTGCAAAGGCCAGGGCATGTCTTCAGACAATAGTATTATAAACACCAGGCATAAAACTGTTTCCTTAAACAGGAAATGCTCAGTATTTCATTTATTTCAGGGAGCAGAACTTAACAAGCTGACCTGTTATTTTTGGTTTATCTCAGTGCAAAGTGTTTTTTTCCTTCCTTTCTGAAGATGTGTCATGATGCACATACTTACTTATAAATGACAGAGGGCAATGTGTCCGTTTTGCTTCCACACTCAGAAACAAAGTAATTCAGAAAGATTGACAGTGAAGGAACAGAAAAAATATGTCTGGCAACTGAAAACCAAAGCACAGTATGTGTCACATTATTAATATTAGAAAAAGTTTAATTCAAACCTATGCTGATAGTTTACTGATGATCAAGCAAATCGGAAAAATAAGTTAAAATTCCCGTAAGATAGTGTTCTGAGGGAAACTGGTTGGCTAGAGAAAGAATGGGATTTTGTTAATAATCAGTTAATTATTATTTTGAATCAAACTATTGATAATTTCATGAAGTTCAAATTCAGTAGTGGAGGGAGATGTAAGAGTTGCCCAGCTTATGCAAGATTAAGAATGTTTGTGTTACTATATATAAAATAGAGAAACAAGGTCTTAGTGTATAGCACAAGGAATTATATTCAATATCCTGTAATAAAGCATAATGGAAAAGAAGATTAAAAAGAATATATATATGTATAACTGAGTCACTTTGCTGTACAGTAGAAACTAACAACGTAAATTAAGTATACTTCAATTTAAAAAAGAATAACTTTGTGTTAGAATACTTGCTAAACTTAAATGTTTCTTTAAAGCCATCCTAAACCTCACTGGATGGTACAAATGATTACTATTTTGATGTTTATCCTTCTCCTTTTTCTTTTTTATAAGTGGTGTAAAAGTTGCAGAAAGAAAAACGATGAGCAATTTATAATTAAGAAGGCTTGACCAAGCATCAGGGGCAGGCGGCGCTGGGTCAGTACTGTGTTACTCTCAGCTGTGCTCATCTCTGGGGATGCCTGAAACCATGATGCTGACCTTGGCTAAACCTAAATGCAGTGTACTGTATTCCTGGGCACTAAGATCAGGCATAAACAGCTAGTCAGCATTGTTTACAGAAAATGTACTGAGAGATTGTTTTGCATCTGACTTGTATTTTCTTGGTTCTGCTATCGAGAATCGTCAATGTCCTGGTTTTGCCTATGTGACCAGAAGGGTACAAAAGACTCCTCTTTGAGTTAGTTGTTCTTCTGAGATCAAATATCACACACATATCTTGGAGGTTCTGGACCTGAAGACAAAGCCCATCCTGTGAAATTGGGAAAGGACCCCAGAATCTGTGCCTAGAAACTTGTTCCTCTCTGATGTTTGCCTGGGCTTTATTTCTGCTACTGTACTGTAATCCCTTACCTTCGTTGAAACTTTCCTGAGTTCAACTTGAGGAATTCATGCATTCTTTCAGTTATCTGAGACTGTATAATTACTGCAGCAAAGCTAATTTTTCTTCCATACACCTTAACAGTGACTCAGAAAGATTGAATAGACAAAGATACATCAGGCAACTACAAAACAAAGGAACACAGGCATCACATGACTAATATCAGGCAACCCTCCATTCATGGGTAAAAGTCTTTAACAGTATAAAGATGAGTTTATAATGATAAATAGTATTGGCGTTGGCCAGAAAGTGCCTTCAGTTTTTAAGTAAAAATAAAAGAAATTTTTCATTTTCGCCAAGAACTTTATTAAACAACATATTCACCCTTTTGTTCCACAACCTTCTTCCATTTTTCAGGCAACTTCATAATACCATTTTCCTAAAACTTTTTATCTTTTTGAGCAAAGAACTGTGCCAGGTGCCTTTTATAGTCTTCCAGGGAATTGAAATTTTTTCCATTAAGAGAATTTTTTTTTTTTTTTGGTGGTACGCGGGCCACTCACTGTTGTGGCCTCTCCCGTTGCCAAGCCCAGGCTCCGGACGCGCAGGCTCAGCGGCCATGGCTCACAGGCCCAGCCGCTCCGTGGCATGTGGGATCTTCCCGGACTGGGGCACGAACCCGTGTCCCCTGCATCGGCAGGCGGACTCCCAACCACTGCGCCACCAGTGAAGCCCCATTAAGAGAATTTTGTAAAGACCTAAATAAATGGAAATGGTGCAGTGTCTGGTAAATATGGCGGATGAATCAGAGCTTCCCATCTAAGCTGTAACAGTTTTTGCGTGGTCATCAAAGAAACATGTGGTCTTGCGTTATTCTGATGGAAGATTATGTGTTTTCTGTTGACTAATTCTGGACACTTTTCATCGAGTGCCGCTTTCAGTTGATCTAATTGGGAGCATTACTTGTTAGAATTAATCATTTGGTTTTCCGGAAGGAGCTCATAATAGAGGACTCCCTTCCAATCCCAACATATACACAATATCAGCTTCTTTGGATGAAGACCGGCCTTTCATGTGGTTGGTGGTGGTTCATTTCGTTTGCCCTACTATCTCTTTCATTCCACATTATTGTACAGTATCCACTTTTCATTGCCCATCACAATTTGTTTGAAAAATGGAACATTTTCATTATGTTTAAGTAGAGAACTGCATGCGGAAATTTGGTCAAGAAGGTTTTTTTTGCTTAACTTACTTGGAACCCAAACATCAAATCGATGAACATAACAAAGCTGGTGCAAATGATTTTCAACGTTTGATTTGGATATTTTGAGTATGTGGGTTATCTCCCGCATGGTATAACATCAGTTACTCTCAGTTAATGTTTGGATTTGATTGCTATCAACTTCAACTGGTCTACCCGACCATGGAGCATTGTCCAGAGAGAAACCTCCAGCACAGAACTTCGCAAACCACTTTTGACACGTTCGATCAGTCACAGCACCTTCTCCATACACTGCAGAAATCTATTCTTTTGTGTTTCAGTTGCATTTTTACTTTTCTTGAAATAATAAAGCATAATATGCTGAAAATGTTGCTTTTTTCTTCCATCTTCAATATTAAAATGGCTACACAAAAATTCACCAATTTTTTTTTTTTAAATGCACGCCGAGATGACAGCTGTCACATACAGTCTAACTGTTTCAAATGCAGTTAAGGACAACTAATTGCTACTAGAGCCATCTTATGGGAAAAAACCAAATGAATCTTTTGGCCAACCCAGTACAATTCACAATGACGATATAACTGTGAATCTTTTGGAGCAAATAACAGCATTATGGGAAAACTGACACAAATCTCAAAATCAGAAAGGAAGGTGGTATATGATCGCTGGACAAGCAGCTCTGTGTGCTTTTGGTCATCACACAATGGTGACACAATGATTACCTGCTCAGGCTCTGCAGACAGAAAGCCAAAGTTAACATCCTAGCTCTTTACATCTTCACAAGCTTCACATGTAGCTCTGCGATGCTGTTCAAGTTATCTAATCACTTTGTGTTTCCATAGAGCAAGAAAGGGGATGAAGACAATATTACCTACTTCATTGGTTGACTCTTTGGGTTTAATGAGATAATATATGTAAAAGTGCTTGGCATTTAGTAAGAGCCAAATAAAAGTCAGATGTTTTTATTTTGAAAAGTATCGTAACAACCTTGTTTTGAAGGTTAGTATCATTTCTCCCAAAGTCTTCCTTCTGGTTATCTTGACCACTGGGATGGAGGAAATGAAGACCTGCTTTTTCACTTACCATACTCCATAATTTAAGAATCCCATTTCATGAAAGGGGGTTTACAAAAAGTTGACCTGTTCTTCTTTGGGTGTATGATTAAAAAGCAACAACAACAGCAACTTTGTCTCTGAGAACTGTAGCCCCCAAAGAGAATCTATTCTATCTTATTTCCATTGCTCTAACAGCCTTTTAAAATCTTAAAAAAACCTTTTTCTTTTATATTGGAGTATAGTTGATTCACAATGTTGTGTTAGTTTCAGGTGAACAGCCAAGTGATTTAGTTATACATATTCATATATCTATTCTTTTTCAGATTCTTTTCTCATTTAGGTTATTACAGAGTATTGAGTATAGTTCCCTGTGCTATACAGTAGCCCCTTGTTGATTATCTATTATATATATAGTACTGTGTATATGCCAATCCCCAACTCCCAATTCATCCCTCTCCCCCACTTTCCCCCCTTGGCAACCACAAGCCCACCCTCTAAGTCTGTGATCTGTTTCTGTTGTGTAAACAAGTTCACCTGCATCATTTTTTTAGATGCCACATATAAGTAATATATGATATTTGTCTTTGACCACTTAGTATGATAGTCTCTAGGTCAATCTGTGTTGCTGCAAATGGCATTATTTCATTCTTTTTGATGGCTGAATAATATTCCATTGTATATATGTACCACATCTTATTTATCCATTCATCTGCCAATGGACACTTAGGTTGCTTCCATGTCTTGGCTTTGGTAAATAGTGCTGCAACGAACATTGGAGTGCATGTATCATTTCGAATTATGGTTTTCTCCAGATATATGCTCAGGAATGGGATTGCTGGATCAAATAGTAGCTTTATTTTTAGTTTTTTAAGGAATCTCCATACTGTTCTCCATAGTGGCTGTACCAGTTTACATTCCCATCAACATTGTAGGAGGGGATTTATTGTTTCTAGACTTTTTGATGATGACCATTCTAACTGGTGTGAGGTGATACCTCATTGTAGTTTTGATTTGCATTTCTCTAATAATTAGCAGTGTTGAACATCTTTCCATGTGCTTTTTGGCCATCTGTATGACTTCTTTGGAGAAATGTCTATTTAGATCTTCTTCCCATTTTTTGGTTGGGTTATTTGCTTTTTGATATTGAGCTGCATGAGCTTTTTGCGTATTTTGGAGGTTAATCCCTTGTCGTTTGCAAATATTTTCTCACATTCTGTGCGTTGTCTATTCATTTGGTTTGTGGTTTCCTTTGCTGTCCATTTTAAGTTTAATTAGGTCCCGTTTGTTTATTTTTATTACTCTAGGAAATGGATCAAAAAACATATTGCTGTGATTTATGTCAGAGTGTTCTGCCTATGTTGTTTTCTAAGAGTTTTACAGTATCCAGTCTTACATTTAGGTCTTTAATCCATTTTGAGTTTATTTTTGTGTATGGTGTTAGAGAATGTTCTAACTTCATTCATTTACATATAGCTGACCAGTTTTCCAAGCACCACTTACTGAAGAGACTCTTTTCTCCATTGTATATTCTCACCTCCTTTGTAATAGATTAATTGACCATAATAGATTAATTGACCATTAATTGGTTTATTTCTGAGCTTTCTATCCTGTGCCACTGATCTATGTGTCTGTTTTTGTGCAAGTACCATACTGTTTTGATTACTGTAGCTTTGTAGTAACCATAAGTTTAATAATATTTTAAGCAAGATGTCTAAGTCCATGGAGCATAGTAATTGGATACCCTTTATGTGACCTAGTTAACAGAAACAGATAAAAATCTATTAAAAGTATGTAGCAATTTGACCTTTGGAGTTGGATTCAAGGCTGAATGGCAAAAGCCATAATTTAGTACCTAAATAACTTTATAATCTTATTTGTACCTATTTTACTGAAGATTATTTGAACAAAAATATTCTGATGTGAAAATGATATACCACCTTTAAGTGCTTCATTGGGAGTAGCATTTGAAAGACTAATGACAAGCATCCTTTTCTACTTAGCCCTGGTATTTTGAATTCCACATATAAATCATTAATGATTTTATTATATTTGGAGAACTACATATGTGAATTAAAATGACATCACTTCATTTTGCTGCATATAACCTTGTTGATTCATTTTTCTTTTGAGATCTATTTAGCAAAGTCTTTGGGGGAAATTTTTAATTAATTAATTAATTTTTGGCTGTGTTGGGTCTTCATTGCTTCACACAGGCTTTCTTTAGTTGCAGGGAGCGGGGGCTACTCTTCATTGTGGTGCGCGGGCTTCTCATTGGGGGGGCTTCTCTTGTTGCAGAGCACGGGCTCTAGGTGCACAGGCTTCAGTAGTTGTGGCTTGCAGCCTTCAGTAGTTGTGGCTCATGGGCTCAGTAGTTGTGGCTCACAGGCTCTAGAGTGCAGGCTCAGTAGTTGTGGCACACAGTCTTAGTTGCTCTGTGACATGTGGGATCTTCCCGGACCAGGGCTCTAAGCCGGGTCCCCTGCATTGGCAGGTGGATTCTTTTATTATTTTATTTAAAGACTATTTTCTTTGCATCCTTTTTTAAAAAAATTTATTTATTTTTGGCTGCTTTTGGTCTTCGGTGCTGTGTGCAGGCTTTCTCTAGTTGTGGCGAGCAGGGGCTGCTCTTCATTGCAGTGCACAGGCTTCTCATTGAGGTGGCTTCTCTTGTTGTGCAGGCAGATTTTTAACCACTGCACCACCAGGGAAGCCCTTTGGGGGAAATTTTAATTTGAGATAAAGCTTATATTTCCATTCACCAAAATTAATTCCACATTGGCTATGTCCTAAGGGAACTAGAAACAGCTTAAATCATCATTATTAAGGAAAAGGAGTCTTAGATTTTTATTAACTTAATTTTTCATACCAAAAAAGGTAAGAATATGGGGAACTGATACTGGGTAATAGTTAGAAATAGTCTTCCAAGTTAGGGTACCAGAGCCACATAAATTAAAATATTTGTAAGTTGACATTGATCCATTGTTCCCTCTTTCCTCTCTTAGAATCACATGAGTGAAATAAGGAAATTTTATTTTACGATAACATCAATTGTATTTGCTTAGAGTGATTATTTGTAGAGCTTCAAAGAGGTAATTGTCTTCAATAGATTTTGAGCAGAAATACTATGCAGTAGCCTAGACAGAACATTGTAATACATGCTGGAAGTGAGGGAAGAGGAAGCAGGTAGTGGGAGGAAGAAAGATATAAGATTTAAGAAAGCTTGTAGTATACCGAAGGAGACTGGGCAGTTAGAATAATCAAGGTCTTCTATTATGTGTCAAATGAGTGGTAAAGAGAGTAAATGAGGTCACATTTTACATGAATTTGACATTGAACAATGCATTAATCACACTCATGTTTTGGCCTCCAAATTTTAAAAAATGTGCCTAATTTCACAGCTGCCTGGGTGTACTGTAAATTGTATTTCATGTTTTGACTGCAGCAAAATGTTGGTACAACTTTAGTCGGTAAATAGAAATACCCAACACTGTCAAGAGTTGCTTACTATTGTCTATATACATGTTATTTTGATGACTACTGTACTATCATTCTCACACTCATTATTATAATTTACAATGTTTTTTCTGTAACAAAGTCATTTAAGTATTCATTATGTGGTCATACTGGTATAAGAGCTAATGCTGATGTTTAAAAAAATGCCCAAAACGAAGATCTTTCGAACAAAAAAATAAAGATGATGAATCAAATACATAAAAGAAGCTAAATCAGTCCCCACCCTCCAAGAATTTCTTCTAAAGAGTAGAGATGATGGTGAAAAAATAAGCAGAATTAAAGAAAATCTACAGTGTTATGCGTTAAAATATACATCTCCTCTGTGAGAATATTCATATGAAAATATATCAGTTTTGAATTATGTGAGGTCCCCAGATATATATTCCTCATATAAAACATTATTGCTAGTACCCTAAAGATTCACAGGAGGGATGACATGTCTAGAAAAGGCAAATTTATAGAGAGAGAAAGTAGATTAGTTGTTCCTGAAGCTGGGAATACAACTGGGATTAACTGTAAATGAGCATGAGGGATCTCATTGAAATGATAAAATGTCTAAAATGAGTCTAATGGGGCTAAAATCAAGGTATTAGCAGGGCTGTGTCCTTCTGCAGGCTCCATGAATAAGTCTGTTCCTTACTTCTTCCAGCTTCTAGAGGCTTCTGGCATTCCTTGGCTCCTGGCTGCATCACTGCAGTCTCTGCATCCACTGGCACATCACCAACACCCCCTATCCCTACCCCTCTAACTCTCTGGTTCTCTCTTATAAAGATCCTCGTGATTACATTTAGGGCTCCCACGTTATCCAAGGATCATCTCCCAAATCAGATGGGAGATTAACTTAATGTGAGGTCATTAATTAACTTAATGACCTCTGCAAAGACCCTTTTGCCACAGGTAGTAACACATTCACAGGTTCTGTAGATTAGGACATCTTTGAGGGCCATGATTCAGCCTACAGTAGGTGGGTAGAGAGAAGAAGGCAGGGACTTGGATTTGTTCAGCTTTGCTCTCTCTCCATGCTTAGCACTATACTCAGTGCCTGGTGCATATGCATTTGCCAAATTGAGGAGAGGACAGGAGGAAAAGTACAAAGGTGGGAATAAGCAGCATGTGGCCTGGGGACTCTGACTAGATTGTTAGATGTGGACTGAAGGATTCTAGCATTAAGGAGGGTTGAAACTGGAGTAGAGAGGCAGGTTGGGGCCACATTACTGAGTACCGCAAATATCAGGCTTTTAGACTTAAACTCGTGAGGAATTAATAAAGGCTTTTGATTATGGAAAATAAATGATTATAGGGGGTTTTGATAAAAGGTTAATCTGGTGAATACCAACCAAATTAAAGAGGAAATACTGGAGGTGGATATACATTTAGAGGTGACTTCAGCAATCCAACCATAAAACGATGAGGTTTTAGCTTTAGCTGGAGTGGTCCTAAGAGTGACAAGACAGAAGCTGAAACAATATGAATAAAGAATTGCCAGCATTTAATAGTTGAGTCACTATAAGGGGGTATAACTGTGAAGATTAACTATATTTGACACATATATACTAATATGTGTAAAATAGATAACTAATAAGAACCTGCTGTATAAAAAATAAATAAAATTAAATTTTAAAAAAGATTAATTGTATTTGTGCCACAAGGAATATAAATTCCAATGTAATTAAAGTTGTTTATTTTCTTTTATAACGTAGAGACTGAAGGTAGGTGGCTGTGAATTCACATAAGCGATTTTTCCTATGAAAAATTCTTGAGCAAAACCCAGATGGGAGTATTGGGCTACTGGGAGTTAGAACAATCTTTTTGAAATAAAGTGGGAAATGTAAATACAAAATAAACAGTGTTACCCCTGCAAAATGGAATGGGCTGGAAGAATGTTACCCTTAGGAACTTTCAAGTGTTTCTCAACAATAAGTGATACTTGACTAGGTTCTCACCATCCTTTGAATGACCTTGAGAGAAGGCAAACTATAAACTCAGGACATATATAAACCTCACAGCCTTGGACCACTTCAGATCCTTTGCTGTCTATTGATTGTATCTGCCATTGGAGTTGGAAGGTGTGAGGAATAGCAAATGTATTTTTTAATGACTATTTAGTGATTTTTGGCAACGACCATATCTCCTTTCTCTCTAATATCTTAAGAAAAAAAAAGAAGAGAGCCTTTAGGTCATCTTTGGTGGTCACATATGGGCAGGAAACAGAGTAAAAAGCCTTTTTATACAAAAGTTTTTCCTTTATACTTATACACAGCTGTCTGAAAATCTTTTAAAGTTCTTATTATATTGCAGATATGGTGAACTCATAAATACACAGATAAGGAGAGATTGAATATTGGCAATTTTCAAAAAATAAGAGGACATAAACTAATAATCCTGAAATAAACCAAGTTACTGACGGTTTGTAAAAATAGGCTGAATTACCTTGAAGGTATTCTAGGATCATAAATACGGTAACACTAAACATTAATTCCACTCTTTACTATAACTTTAAAAAGGAAGCTTCCCAGAGCAGAAACTTTGGCTGTCTGTACATGGCATTCAACCCTGCCTGCATATCCCAATGAGTCCCTTACATCGCTGAAGGTTTTTATAATTTCATGAAGCAAGAAGACATGAAAGTTTCAACGACTACCAGGCTTTAAGAAAAAAGTTTAAAAACGTTGGTTGTTTATCAGTGTGATAAAAGAAAATATCCACAGTCACGAGAGCAAGTCACATGCCTTGCCCAATTCTGCAGTATTCTCCCCAGCAGCCGAGGTGTCAGTTTTCCTTTCAGGGAGGAGCAGTTTCTTGTATTTCAATCATAAATTAGACCACATTTACCAAATGGTTTCCGCTTTACAGCCTCTCTCTCACTCTTCCTTCTGCTCTATGCCGGCAGTGGGTAGGTGAGTTGAGAGGTTTTACACTCCAGATTTGGACTTCTCTTCCCAGGTGGTGTGGGCTCAGACCCTATCCTGCAAACTGGCTCTCTCTACACATGTGTCTGAGAGAGTTTAGGGTTTAGAGTCAGAAGGCAGTAGAAGACCTATGCCTTTTGTTCCATTTCTTCACCTCTGCCTCAGGGGTCATCAGATGCTGGCTTGAAGGGTACTTCTTTTTTTTTAAGTATAATTGATTTACAATGTTGTGTTAATTACTACTGTACAGCAATATGATTCAGTTATACTGAATCTGTTATGGTTTATCATAGGATATTGAATATAGTTCCCTGTGCTATACAGTAGGACCTTGTTGTTTATCCATTCTATATATAAAAGCTTACATCTGCTAATCCCAGCCTCCCACTCCATCCCTCCCCCAACCCCCTCCCCCTTGGCAACCACGATTCTGTTCTCTATGTCCATGAGTCTGTTTCTGTTTCATAGATAGGTTCATTTGTGTCATATTTTAGATTCCACATATAAGTGATATCATATGGTTATTGTCTTTATCTGACTTAATTTCTAGGTCTACCCATGTTGCTGCAAATGGCATTATTTCATTCTTTTTTATGGCTGAGTAGTATTCCATTGTATATATGTACCACATCTTCTTTATCCATTCATCTGTTGATGGACACTTAGGTTGCTTCCATGTCTTCTTGGCTATTGTGAATAGTGCTGCTTGAACACAGGGGTGCATGTATCCTTTTGAATTATAGTTTTGTCTGGATATATGCCCAGGAGTGGGATTGCTGGGTGATATGGTAATTCTATTTTTAGTTTTTTGCGGAACTGCCATACTGTTTTCCATGGTGGCTGCGCCAACTTACACTTTCACCAACAGTGTAGGAGGGTGCCCTTTTCTCCACACCCTCTCCAGCCTTTGTTAATTGTAGATTTCTTAATGGTGGTCATTCTGACTGTTGTGAACTGATACCTCCTTGTATTAATAATCTTGATTTGTATTTCTCTTATAATTAGTGATGTTGAGCATCTTTTCGTGTGCCTATTGGCCATCTGTATTTCTTCTTTGTAGAAATGTCTGTTTAGGTCTTCTGCCCATTTTTGAATAGGGTTTTTTGTTTTTTTGTTGTTGAGCTGTATGAGCTGTTTGTATATTTTGGAAATTAAGCCTTTGTTGGTAGCATCATTAGCAAATCTTTTCTCCCGTTCTGTGGGTTGTCTTTTCCTTTTGTTTATGGTTTCCTTTGCTGTGCAAAAGCTTGTAAGTTTGAGTAGGTGCCATTTGTTTATTTTTGTTTTTATTTCTATTGCCTTGGGTGACTGACCTAAGAAAATACTGGTATGATTTATGTCAGAGAATGTTTTGCCTATGTTCTCCACTAGGAGTTTTTTGGCATCATGTCTTATATTTAAGTCTTTAAGCCATTTTGAGTTTATTTTTGTGCATAGTGTGAGAGTGTGTTCCAACTTCATTGATTTACATGCAGCTGTCCAACTTTTCCAGCACCACTTGCTGAAGAGACTGTCTTTTTCCCATTATATATTCTTGCCTCCTTTGTCAAAGATTACTTGACTGTTGGTGTGTGGGTTTATTTCTGGGCTATTCTGTTCCATTGATCTGTATGTCTGTTTTTGTACCAATACCACACTGTTTTGATTACTGTAGCTTTGTAGTATTGTCTGAAGTCTGAGAGGGTTATGCCTCCTGCTTTGTTTTTTTTTTTTCCTCAGGATTGCTTTGGCAATTCTCAGTGTTTTATGGTTCCATATAAGTTTTTGGATTATTTGGTCTAGTTCTGTGTGAAGGGTACTTTTTTTTTTTTTTTTCGGTATGCGGGCCTCTCACTGTTGTGTCCTCTCCTGTTGTGGAGCACAGGCTCCGGATGCGCAGGCCCAGCAGCCATGGCTCATGGGCCCAGCCGCTCTGCGGCATGTGGGATCCTCCCAGACCGGGGCACAAACCCACATCCCCTACATCGGCAGGTGGACTCTCAACCACTGCACCACCAGGGAAGCCCAGAAGGGTACTTTTTAAATTCAGTCCCACTCTCGTCCCTTGAGTAGAGAGGAAACTTCCAGGGGCAGGAAAGAGGTGGTGGTCAGCAGAGCATTGTTTCATCCCTGGCTGTACTATAACTGAATTCCTTCACACTTAATTGTCCTCCATATAACTTGGTATGACCAGTTTGGAGAGTCATGTGGCTATATTGAGTAAAGATAAACATGCATATATACTCTGACCAGCAATTTCACTCTAGATGTAGTGCTTGAGAAGCTTTCACACATAAGAAGATAACAAGAGAGTTTGTTGCAGCTTTGTAATAGCAAAAAAAAAGGAAATAGCCTAAATGTTTATCAATGGGAAAATGGATAAATTGTGGCATGTTGATAGAATACGGTTGTTTTTTTTTTTTTGCGTCACGCGGGCCTCTCACTGTTGTGGCCTCTCCCGTTGCGGAGCACAGGCTCCGGATGCGCAGGTTCAGCGGCCATGGCTCACGGGCCCAGCCGCTCCATGGCATGTGGGATCTTCCCGGACCGGGGCACGAACCGGTGTCCCCTGCATCGGCAGGTGGACTCTCAACCACTGCGCCACCAGGGAAGCGCTAGAATACAGTTTTATTCAGCAGTAAAAAGCGAACCAGCTAGAGGTTCCACACCTCTCACTTATAGAAATACTATGTATGCATAGAAATGTGTATGTATATGAGAACAATGATACATATTTCAATGAAGGCATACACATTGAAATGAAAATTGAGTTAAATTTAAATTGAACAATTTTTTAAAAATTGAATAAATTAAATTGAAAATGAGAGACAACAAATTTTGGAGAATGATTAATTCTGGGTAGGGATACCAAGAAATAGAATTGTAGAGAGGTGCAAAAGGGTTTTAACTGTAATATTTAAAATTTTCAGGCCATGTGTGGGATACACATATGCTCATTACTTTATTTTATATACATTTTCATATGCTTGAAATATTTTCTAAAAATCTTCCAAACCCCTGAGAGATGCCAATAATATGACATATTGAACATTTACAAAAAGAGAGATATATTTTAGATCAAAATACAAGTAATAACTGATTTCTCCTGAGAAGCTTTGCTGTTTTCTTTTCACTAACAGGGTAAATCACTCACTATTAATATTTCCCATTTCCTTTGCCTGCCTGAAAGCTCAGAATTTGAGCTCCAAGTTTAATAACCAAGTAATATCTCTACGCTTTCTCCCTGAACTTGATTTTCTATAAAAATGTGCATTTTCCCTGATCCTGCATTTGTTTATTCTATTTTGTAGTGCTGTAGACTCTTCCCCATTCTTTGAGGGAGAAAAAGTTATAAAAAATATAAAAATATTTTTCACATTCTAGTTTTCTCTCTGTTCACACAAACAAAGAGTATTCGCACAGGGCAGGACTATGCATCTGCTTGTTTACCTTTGTACCCCTCTGGGTCTAGCATATTGTCTGGCACGCATTGGGCATTTCATTATTTGCTGATTAAATGAGTTTAATAAATCCACAGATTTATCCTTAAACAAATCTTGATTTTTACACATTTCAGAGGTATCCAATTTGTCTTGTTACAAATTTAGCTTTAGTAAACATCTTGGTGAATAGAGTTCTGGGTTATTTACTGAGGTTATTTTTCCAGAAGTAAAATTACATGGGTCAAAAGATATGAGCACTACTCAGCCATAAAAAGAAATGAAGTTGAATTATTTGTAGTGAGGCGGATGGACCTAGAGTCTGTCATACAGAGTGAAGTAAGTCAGAAAGAGAAAAACAAATACTGTATGCTAACGCATATATATGGAATCTAAAATAAATAAATATAAATGATACTGATGAACCTAGCTGCAGGGCAGGATTAAAGAGGTAAACATAGAAAATGGACTTGAGGACAAGGGGTGGGAGGACGAAGCTGGGGCGAAATGAGAGTAGCATCGACATATATACACTACCAAATGTAAAATATTTGGCTGGTGGGAAGAAGCCGCATAGCACAGGGAGATCAGCTCGGTGCTTTGCGATGACCTAGAGAGATGGAATAGGGAAGGTGGGAGGGAGGTTCAAAAGGGAGGGGATATGGGGACATATTTATGCATATGGCTGATTTGCTCTGTTGTACAACAGAAACTAACACAGTATTGTGAAGCAATTAGACTCCAATAAAGATCTATTAAAAAAAAAAGGGACATGAACACCTTCCCTATGTCTCAGCAATTCACTTCTAGAGAAAGAAAAACGTATGTCCACAAAAAGAAAAAAAAAAGTCATTTTGACTCCTGTGTTCATTGTACCATTATTCCCAGTAGCCAAAATGTAGAAACAACTCAAGTGTTTATCAACAAATGAATGCATAAGCAAAATGTGGTCTGTACATACAATGGGATATTATTCACCCATGAAAAGGAATACATTTGTTATATATGCTACAACATGGATGACCTTGAAAATATGCTATGTGAAATAAGGCAGTGACAAAAAGACAAATATTGTTAATTCTATTTATATGAAATAACTAGATAGGCAAATTCATAGAGACAGAAAGTAGAGTAGAGGTTCCCAGTGGCTGGGAGAAGAGGGGGATGGGAGATACTATCTTATGTTTATAGTTTCTTTTCGGGATGTTGGAAAAATTTGGAAACACAGAGCAGTGATGGTTGCACGACAGTGTGAGTGTAATTAATACATTGAATTTAACCCTGAAAATGATTAAAATGACATATTTATGTCATATATATTTTATCACAATAAAAAAGTTTAACCCCCCCCCCAAAAAAAATATGAGCACTTAATGGCTATTGAAATGTTTTTCCAAATCGCTCTCCAAGAAAGCTTTTACCAGTTTCTACAGCAACGAGCAATGTATGAGGGTAACATTTCCCCATAACACTATCTGTGTTCATACAAAATTTTGTTTTCTGTTTTGAAATTCAATAGATGTAAAATTATAGCTTGATGTAGTTAATATTTTTTAAATGTTAGTTTACCTACAGTTTTTAAGGTGAACTTTATGTGCTTTTGTGAAAAGTCACTTGACTTTTCCAGACCTCATCATAGATTTTCATCATTTAATATAAACCAGCAGAGAAAAATCACTGATGGAAACTCTTGAGGCTTCTTAATTCCTCAAAACTGCCTTTATGACCTGTGGATAATAAACCTCTTTGGGCTTTGATTCCTCATCTATAAACTGCAATATGTACCCTGGATGCCTATTGTATGATAAATCATGTATATAAAATACTTACTACCACATGGCAGGTGTCTAGTAAATAATAACTATTATTATTTTAATTTTAACCTATAAAATTAGGTTCATGATCTAGATGAACACTGAGTTCATTTCCTGTTCTGTGTGCATAAGGAACAAATATATACTAATGTTCACTTCCTCAGTCTGACCATGCGTCCTAGGCAACTAGTTTCTCAGAGAAAATGGAAGCCATCTACTGTGAGATACCTAAATATCTTGTCTTTCCCACCTTAAACATACCTCCACCTATATCAGTGGTTGTCAAGGTGCACTAGGTGCACGTTAGCACTACCTGGAGAATTTTTTTGAAGCCTCTGTCTTGCCCTGAGATTCTGGTGTAATTGGTCTGGGGCGGGGATTGGTATTTTTAAAAAGCTTCCCACGCTATTCTATCAATATGTTCAGCCAGGGCTGGGATCCACTGACCTATATCCATTCTTCTCTGATTTTCCCAGATCTCTGAAACACATGCCCTATCAGGTCAAAGCCAAATCCTTACACAGTGTTTTCATTCAGTCCATTTGACTTTATTACTTCTCTCTTTTTGGAGGACAGGGAATGCTATCAGGAGCGCCAGTCTTATGGGCTTGCACCTAAGTCTTGTCCTAGGAGCAGTTCATATGACTTGCTTCTCCCAAGTAACCAGAAGAAAACACACCCTGAGTGATAAGTACAGATTGTGCCTGGGGAGGGCAGTGGGGTACATGAGCAGTGGACTTGAGACTCTAGATTTCTCATATCAGAGTCCATCAAAGCAGTTCAGTTCCTGCTCTGTCACCCACCAGCTGTGTGACCTTGGCAGGTTCTTAAACCCCTAAAGCTATGTTTCCTCTTATATAAAATGTACTTCCTTCTTTGGTGCTATGGGCATAATCTAGATGAGTATAAAGTTCTTTACACAGAGCTGATAGGACATGATCAATAACTGGTGATCATGGACAGATTTGTTAGCGCTAAGCATCTTTTATTTCTTCACTAAAAGCTCTCCATGAGTGATTTCATCTGCTTCCATAGTTTCCCAAGTATATATATCTCCATTCCTTATCTTGAACTTCAGCCCATCTCTGCCTAGGTAATCCAATTTAGATTTCTAATCTCTCATGTAGGGCATTTGTCAATCAACAAGTCACTCACACGCACTAATCATTCAACAGTTTCTATTCATAGTCTGTGCCAGACACTGGTCTGAGTACTGCGGATATAGACACGAATGAAACAAAGTCCCTGTCTTCAAGTGTGTATATTTTGCTGTTTCTTTTCCGTCTTCACAGTCATTGTATTAGTCAAGCCCAAGGTACCAGTTTTCCTGGGCCCCCTAGACTGCTAACTAGCCTCCCTGCCCCTATTATTGCTTTCTTCCAATTCATTCTTCACAGAGAAGTGGAGTAATTATTTTAAACTTGAAATCTTTAAAAGCCAACATCCTGCTTAATATGCGTAAAAAATTCCCAATAACTTGCTGGATTAAATTTAAGCTTCTTAAAAAGACCTTAATTCCTTTCCTATCTGCTTCCTCAGCCTCATTTCTTTCCAAATATTCCTGCAAATTTGATATAGCAGCAGCAACACTAAACCTTTGTGGTTCCATAAACATTGCATGTTGCTTTGTGTGTCTGCATAGACTTCCCTCTCTGTGTGCCTGGAAGAGTCCTGTTAGCTCTTTGAGTATCCTGCTTTCCCGGATTCCTCACCCTTCTCTGATAGAATCTATCATTATGTGTGGATAATGTTAAATGTCATAAAATTCTACTATTTTGTGTTTCTTATGATGCTATGTTTATTTATCTACATATCTATCTTCTCTTAAGCCAGAAGATCTTTTAGGGCAGGAACACAGTCTTACTTTTCACCTAGCACAATGCCTACACATAATATGTGCACCTGCATTTACTGAACTTCATAAAAATTTAATTAGAATATATACATAACAAAATGTTCAAATGAGGCTCATTCTGTCTCAGTTTTGGCTGAGGCTCCAAGACAATAGTTGATGAGAATTCCCATATGCATATTCTTGGACCACTAGTGCTGGATTTGAAAAGAGGTAGCTAAAAGTCAGTTTTGTAACCCCAGGGAACTCACCCCTTGAGGGTATATGCATGTTTAAGACAAAGTGACCAAGGAATGGGGATTTAGAGATAAGGTGTCTTCAGAGGAAGATGCAGTGTGTTCCTTTGAAGATGGAGAGAAGGAAAAACCTCTCTCACCACAAAAGCTTAGAAGGTTTCAAGGAGATGACTTGAAAAACTTGACCTGTTACCCATGAAGACTGTAGGCTAATATAAAATCTTTGCAAAGAAAAGCCTAAAGACTAGAAAGTGAGGTTGGCACACAAAGAGAGATTATTGCCTTGGAAATGGCCTGTGGTCTCAGGGTTTTGTCAGGGTGAAAAATGCAAGAGAAATGGGTATCTTGATATAGAGAGCAGACCTGGAGTCATTTTAAAGGGACTTTGGACATGAAAAGCACTTCAAGGGACAGTGGAACTCTAACTTTTGTATGATGTCGTCTACCAAAAAACCAAGGGCTGACAGTCTGTGATGGTTAATTTTATGTGTCAACTTGAATGAGTCTAGGGTTGACCAGATATCTGGTTAAATGTTATTTCTGGTGTGTCTGTAAGGGTGTTTCCAGAAGAGATTAACATTTGAATTGGTAGACTGAGTAAAGCAGATGGCCCTCCTCAGTGTGGGAGAGATCATCTAATCTGCTGAGTATTTGAATAGAACCGAAAGGTAGAGGAAGGGAGAATTCTCTCTGGTTGAAAGCTTGAACTGAGACATTAGTCTTGTCCTGGGACTTATCCCACCAGTGCTTCCTGTTCTCATGCTTTTGGACTCGGCCCAGAACTACCCCACTGGCTTTCCTGAGTCTCCATTTTGCAGATGGCAGATTGTGGGACTTCGCAGCCTTCATAATCCTGTGAGCTAGTTCTTTATACTGTATCTTTTTATTATTTATGTACATATAACATATATAATAAACATATAGCTATATATTTTACTATATATAATATTATTTGCAACTCTCCTATTTGTTCTGCTTCTCTGGAGAACCCTAATACAGAGTCATAACCAGCCAGCTACAGGGGAGTGCCACCCTGTAGGAACCTCAAATAAGGAATGAGATGCCTTCTGAAACGGAGGGGATTCTGAAGAACTTGTATTATACATAGGCTCCAAGAAAGAGAATCCCTTTAAGCATTCAGCAAGCTCATTTCCTTTGCTGTAGCCAAAGGAAACCAATACTAGGTATTTCTTTGTTTTTCTAGTAAGATATTGCCTGTCCTTTTCTACTTCTTTTAGTTTGGGTTCCCACAGAAGCAGGCTCTTAGATGTGGATATGAACGCATATAGTTTATTTGGGAGGTGATGCCAAGAAGCACAGGCAGGGGAATGGGTAGCGAGATAAGCAAGGGAAGGAAGCCAGTAACACATTAGAAACTGAGTAGGTTTCTGCTATGGGAGCTGAAGCTCAGTCCTGCTCTGGATACAGTGAAGAATGTACCCCAGAATTATGACCAAGGGAGCTGGGTCTCCATCAATTCTTGTCAGTCATGTGTTGAGGGATGCTCCTCGGAGCATGAATTCCTCAGAAGTTCTGGCCTGATCCGGATGCGCAAGGAGTGGGCTCCAGTGGCCAAAGAAAGTCCTCATGTGTAGACTCATGGCACTTGGAGGTGGAAGCTGAGGGTGCTCTGCACTGAGCGTGATGGTGATGGCGATGGCAGAGCAATGACAGCAGTTGCCTCCCACCCCTCCCCCTCCTCCCACTTGAGTCCTGGATGTGGGGAGAGAGGAGGAACAGCACCCTGCTGGGAGACAGGAGAATCCCACTGTATGAACGCTTCTAATATTGCAGTAGCCCCAAGCTGAAGGAGGGGAGAAGCTCAGCATTTGAATGGAGTGTCGAGTTTTACTTTTGCCAGAACTGAGCATTTTGATGCCTGAAATGAATACTCTTGGGACTAAAAGTGACCAGAGGATGATTTATACTCTGATAGTCACCGGAAAAGTCATGGGACCTGCCCTAGATTTCATTGAATAAATGGGGAAGAATTCAAGGAAAGGGCTTAACCGATCATGTAAAACATAGTGGTTTTCTCATTGCATGAGCTCCACTCATATGCCATTCAGCTGAAAAATTAAAAATTTAGTTAATCAGATTTGTTGTCTATAGAATAATAAATACACTAATAAAAAAGCGTTTACTGAGAAATTTCCCTGTGACCAGCTCTGCACTAAGAACTAAGCTGGTGTACAGGACCAATCCTTGTCCCTCAGTGGTATTCACTACAGTGTAGTTGGGAATCCAGATGGTTGGCAGAATTTTTCATGAATAACTGAGCAATTTTGTGATCTCAAAGACTGATTTTTTCCATCCATTACTTAGATACCATGTTTTTTATAGCTACTGGTAATTGTCAAATAAGCCTTTAATCCCTGCTGATTTACTTAAATATTTATTACTATGCTCCCTGAGTGGGAAAGAGGCTTAAGGTGAAGCAAAATCACAAATCTGTGTCTAAGGTTTTATTAAGTACTGGATATATTACTTCACTAATGTGAACTTATGGGTCACCTATATGATTCTATAACTGATGATTCCCAAAGCAACTGAGACGTTTGTTAGCTCCAGAAGTATCGTGAGGTCAGCACAAGCAAAGGTGATAGAACATTTAAAATTAATTTTTCCTTAAAATTAATATCAACACAATTTTAATTAAAGTCATTGAAGTTAACATAATAAAAGATGCAAAATGGGACAATATACTGTTTTTCCAATTTATCAGACCAACTGGTATAAAAGTGTTTGGTAGAAAATCAGACCTGATCATACCTGTTAGGGGGAGGTCCTTGAGAAAAATTTTAGTAGACAGTGTATCTCTTTTCCTTGGTCTCTTCAGAGTGGTATGATGTTTCCCTAGATGGAATTGAGACTCCCTGGTTATCTATGGTGGGTAAGGATTGGGGTTTAGGGAGAGGGGGTAAAATTCTCCATTGACCTGGACACAGTGACTGTGGACTTGTCAACCATGTTAGGGTGACCAGATGCTTTGGTTGGAGGAGGAGGATCCTGTGACGTGGTGAAAGAGCAGGGATTTGTCATGAGGAAATCAGGATTTGAGTCACACCTTTGCCCCTTGCTCTGATTTCAGGCAGTTCACTTGTCTCTGAGTCTCCCTTTCTATACCTGCAGGAGAGAGATACTAATTAAACTGAAAGTGAGGCCCTAGGTTCTGGCTCATGAGCTCATGTGCCTGTCAGATTGGAGTAATAATCAGAGGGGTCA
The DNA here is from genome assembly GCF_003031525.2 of Neophocaena asiaeorientalis asiaeorientalis. Taxonomy (NCBI): domain Eukaryota; kingdom Metazoa; phylum Chordata; class Mammalia; order Artiodactyla; family Phocoenidae; genus Neophocaena; species Neophocaena asiaeorientalis. The sequence goes on from NW_020175199.1 coordinate 3,969,893, forward strand.
ATGGATTTTTGACCTGAAGAGAAAGGCATTAAATCCCAAAGCTGAGAAAAGAACTAAAGATCTTGATGATCTTTGGCTAGTATGTGTCCACCACCCAGTCACCGCTAATGTCATGTAACATATTTTTACTTTACTGAACATTTTTAACTTTGCTACAAGGTGCATAGCATTGTTATCCCTGTTTTCTATGTAAGGAAACCAAAATTCAGTGAGCTAAAATGTCTTGCTTAATGTCACAAAGCCAATAGAGAACAGAGTCCAAGCTAGGATAAGAATCCAGTTCTCTTTGTCCTAAATCCTGTGTTCTCATTAAAAGAAAATTTGTTCAAGGAAACAACTGGGCATGTCCAAAAGCAGAGTCAAGGAGCTACGGATGAGAACAAGACTAAGACAGGTCACTAGAGAGGTACAGAATGCAAAGGATTGGGAATTCACGTGAGGGACAGAGAAGACAAACAGAAACACCTAAGACACCAAGATTAATAGTAGAAAATAAGGTGTAAACCAGAAATTTTCTATCATCCAGGAAAGAAAGTCAGCAAAAAGCTGAAAAGCCCTCAGGTTGTGATTTCATGCCTGAAAAGATCTTAAGGTCAATATTGGGGAGGACCCTCACACCCTCACTAAACAAAACTATTCTACTTAACATTAATTACTACAGTTAAATTCACTGTGTCAGAGGAAAATGTCAGTCATTTTATTGAATAAGGGTTTCTGTAAAAAACCAATTGAATTAACTTTTTTTTCTTTTAAAGTAGATGCTTGTTATTATGCAGACAGAGCCTATAGGTTTTATAGATATGTTACTGACTTTTCTACCCAGCTCCTCAAAAAGTAATATTTAAATACCACTGTCTTAGCCACAAAAACCAGGCCAACCATATTCTGATTTTGTCATGGATACAAAGTCCAATACACAATTTGGTCCTGTATCACATTCACAGTGGAAATTGGTCCAGAGATGTTCAGGAATTTACCCAGAACCAAGACTTGAACCTATGTTCTCATGTTAGGTTCTTGTTGTTAACTAGTCTTTTATTTCTCCAAGCCAATCAAATAAATGCTTAAGAATAGTAGATGGGTTATGGTGAGGGTTTGGATTGTTCTAAGAAAATCTTTTCAATATAAAAAATGCAACTGAAGACAAACTTACTATAAATGTGATCTCTGTAAGGGAGAGTGATTCATAGCTCATTTGCATCATGACTCATAGCTCTTGGAAAAGAAGAAGATTCCAAGGAAATAGTGATTTTTATTCAGATCTGGTCAGTTGTTTAACCACTTTCATCTCCTTCTTTTTGAAAAACAACAGAAGTACTACAGCCAGGTAGAATGCTTAAAAAAGCATCAATATATAAACCTTCATTACCTAAATCACGTGATAATAGAAGTTCTCTGCTGTGTTCATACATCTGAGAGAACTGATAATAGTTATTTCTGGAAAGAATAGCTATTGATGAGAGGCTTTAAAAAATAAGGATTAGGGGCTTCCCTGGTGGCGCAGTGGTTGAGCGTGCGCCTGCCGATGCAGGGGACACGGGTTCTTGCCCTGGTCCGGGAAGATCCCACATGCTGCGGAGCAGCTAGGCCCGTGAGCCATGGCCACTGAGCCTGCGCCTCTGGAGCCTGTGCTCTGCAACGGGAGGGGCCACAACAGTGAGAGGCCCGCGGACCGCAAAAAAAATAAATAAATAAAATAAGGATTAGGAGTGTATTATAAAATCACCATTACTCATTATAGGCTTCTCCATTGCTATCACTCAGTCTTAACCCAGGTGTCTTTCAGAACCTGAAGCGTATCTTAAAGATTAGCTTCTCATGACCCAAACTGGAGAGGGTATCAGAATTCATTCAGACTGAAGTGTATCAGATGATGGGATGAGTGATAAAATGTGCAGGAGAAAATTCTCTCAAGGTAATAATCCTCCCCCAACAGCTTCAAGGGAAAGAAAAACAGCTCACTGCAAAAAAGTCCATCTTCTCTTGGTTTCCCAGCTAGGAGATTATTTGAAGAATACCTGTTATTTGACACCAATGCAGAATCTCTCCTTATCCTTTTCATATTTCTTTTTCCTTTGTCTGCCTCCTGTTGTAATTCAGGATGAAAATGAAAATAGATAACTTGTGTAAATCAAGTTAGTTGCAAGTAATAACAAAATCAACAGAAACTCAGCTCAGACTAGATTATAAAGTGACTGATTTATTGGCTTATGTAACTAGAAAGTTCAAAGTAAATCAGGCATGGTTTAGTTGAAGGACGCAAAGGATGCTAGTGTCTTTATGTCTGTGGGCGTCTGTCACTCAGGACTACTGTTCTCCATATTGGTCTTGTTCTAAGGCAGACTCTTCCCTGGAAGTGAGATTTACTGAGCCCAGTTTCCAATATACCAGTTTATTAAGCTTAGGGAAAATGGGGAAAATTTCTATTGGATCTTTTCCAATAAATCCAGAGAAGCACTTAGACTCCCATTGGACCAGCTGGTGTTGAACTCCCCACCCTGAATCAATCACTGAAGCTAAGGGGATAGACTGTGTTAACAGTCAACGCTGGGGGTCATGTGACTACCATGGTTGAGAGGAGTGGGGTAAAGAGGTGAGGTCAGCTGATGTGATCCACATGGACTGAAAGCAGGGGAGGAGAGCCATGTTTTTTGTTACTGGAAAAAGAGATGGGCAGGCAAAAGCAATTGATATTTACTGTATAACCTGCTGGTTACCATGTTTTGAACCCAAAAGTGTTCCCTAGGGCCCAGGGCAAACTCTTCTTTCCTATGACATTGCTCCTGAGGGGCAAAATGGATCCTCCTCTCAGCAGCCTCTGCTCTGCCTCCATCTTGGATCCAAATTCTCTCTTAATAGCCTGCCCCTTGCTGGTTTCATCACAGCCCAATTTGCCTACAAAAGAACCATTTTCTTTAACCTGCCTGGAGTATATCACTATTAAACTTGAGAGGAAAGAAGCTTAGCAGAGAGTGAAGAGGAAAAATGCTTTTTTCTTTCCAGTATTATAGGAGTTCATGTTGATTACATTTCCTTTTCTCAAAGAGTCAAATTCCCCCATCAATCTGGACTTATTAACAAAAGTACAAGAGACTGTAGTGGCTAAAGGATTAGATATGGGATGGTAGCATGATTGGCCTTTGTTTACAGTCCTGATGTGCCAGACTTACCTGTGTCTAATAGATGTTGAAACATTTTTCTTTGATTTAAAAGAATTAAATCCTTTCAAGAAATAGAGCTCAAAATCAAATGAGACAGTTGGAGCAGCTGAATTAATAAAATCTCTGCTTATGGTTATACTTTTACTCCTAAGGAATTTATGGGGAGCTGAAATTCTCTGGTCTGGAAATGGAAAACAGATTGATGAATATTGACATTTATTTAACATCTAGTTCATGTTTTCTGTGCAAACCAGAATTCAGCTCTTTCTTCAGATGATGTCTGCTTTGTTACATCCCTGCTGTCTTAAATGTTTGACAATTGAATTGAATTCACAACGAAGGTACTAAGGCATTTTGCTCATCTGGAGCAAAACCACAAAGATGACCATTTTAAATTTCTTTTGGTGTAGCTTCCAAGATTGTCATGTTCTATGTATACACATGCCAAGTACCTTCTCCCAAAGTAAAGGATGAACTGGGCAGGTGGCCAGTGGGTCGAACTGGAAGATTCTTCCTACGTTGCGCTGAGATGAGGCCCCAGTCACTGGTATAACACCGGAACTTGATTTGAGTGATGACTTATAAAGAGACAATCTTAAACAACTGACTCACGGAGTGAGTCACCCTTGCTGAGCTGTGTACTTTTCATTATCCTCAGAAAACTATCAAGAAATTGTCTCATCACTTGCCTAATGCAAATGGAAATATCTAGCATATCGATTCCACTCCCAGTTTACGCTCTGGATAGAGACCAATTTATACCTGGGGAATGTGCCAGGATCCTGCTGGGGCAAAATTGTGAAACAGGCAGAAACTGTCTTCCCGCAGCAGTTCTCAAGCCCCCTTCTAGTGCATATGTACCCCTTTCCTCTCAGAACCCAAGCTTTTCCCCTCTCCTCCCCTCTTCCCTCTCTCTCTGTGTCTCCCCTCTCTCTCACACGCACCCCATGCATTCACACGCGCGTACACACACTCTCTCTCTCTCTCTCTCTCTCTCTCTCTCTCTCTCTCTCT
>NW_020175199.1:3974121-3990234 GCF_003031525.2 Neophocaena asiaeorientalis asiaeorientalis
GCGGGACATTGTGGTTCTCTCACCAGATGACACCTTCTGCCCTGAAACTTTCCCCAGTCCCTTGCTCCCTTCCTCTGCACCAAAGTAATCCTCTAAGTTCCTCTCCCTTGGGCCTTGCTAAGTGGTTGAAATTAATCTGATAAACATGGATTTGTGTATTGAGCTAGGTAGTTGACAAGAGATATTTACATAATATCAGAAAAACCTAATTTATGGAAGACTCAAAACTTTCCTTCTGGCCAATATTTGCATACTTGGCACCTGAATAACTACTATTTGGAAAAGCATCATGGTTTGGTACAAAGTATGGACCAGGAGTTAGACAGATTGTCTTCTCCATCTGGGTAATCTTGAATAAGTCTTTTAACGTTTTTGAGATTAGGTATTCTTACCTCTAAAAAAGGCAGAACCAGTGCTTTCTTTTCTCACTACAGTGGCCATCTGCTGGTTATGCCTGCTTGGCAGATACTTCCCCTCCTTCCCGATTTTCCTTTGCACAAACACCTCTTCCCACACTCAGTCCATGTGCTTTGCTTTATGGTACCCTGGACCCCACTCAATTCAAAACAGTTGGAGTTAGTCTGGGGACTTTTGCTCAACTACTAGAAAAGAAGTCAGCTCTTTCCACTGGTAACTTCACGTGCCCAGTGGCCACATTTGCCACCACTTGCAGAGAACTACAGGCCTAAGACACCAGGTTGGCAACACCAGCAGAAGGGTGTGATGAGCTTCTTTCTCTGGGGATCTGCCTGTCAGTCATAGGAAAGATCACTGGCTGGCCCTGATTGGGTCGGGAGCCTGCCATCCTTGAATTTGGCCATGCTTGTTGCCAGATCTATCCCTAAGCTACAATAAATCCTCCTGTTTGCTTAAACTGTATTTGAGTTGGGTTTTGTCACTTACGGACAAGAGCGTTCCAACGAATCCAGCTTGAGAGTAATAAAAAGAATTCCGTGAACAACTGGCTGCTGTTCTATAGCAGGGTTTGGCAAACATTTTCTGTCGGGGGCCAGGTAGGAAATATTTCAGAATTTGTGGGCTACAGAATCTGTCACAACTCTCCATCTCTACCACTGTAGTAAGAGCAGTCCTAGGCAATACAGAGATGATTGGTGTGGCTGTGTCAGACTTATTTGCTTTTATGTAGAAGAAACCATATTTCATCTGTAAATACTGTTGGTTTTTTTAAACATCTTTATTGGAGTATAATTGCTTTACAATGGTGTGTTGGTTTCTGCTATATAACAAAGTGAACGAGCTATACATATACATATATCCCCATATCGCCTCCCTCTTGCATCTCCCTCCCACCCTCCCTATCCCACCCCTCTAGGTGGTCACAAAGCACCGAGCTGATCTCCTTGTGCTATGCAGCTGCTTCCCACTAGCTATCTATTTTACATTTGGTAGTGTATATATGTCCATGCCACTCTCTCACTTTGTCCCAGCTTACCTGTTCTCCACCCTGTGTCCTCAAGTCCATTCTCTACGTCTGTGTCTTTATTTCTGTCCTGCCCCTAGGTTCTTCAGAACCTTTTTTTTTTTTTTAGATTCCATATATATGTGTTAGCATACAGTATTTGTTTTTCTCTTTCTGACTTACTTCACTCTGTATGACAGACTCTAGGTCCATCCACCTCACTACAAATAACTCAATTTCATTTCTTTTTATGGCTGAGTAATATTCCATTGTATATATGTGCCACATCTTCTTTATCCATTCATCTGTCAGTGGATACTTAGGTTGGTTCCATGTCCTGGCTATTGTAAATAGTGCTGCAGTGAACATTGTGGTACATGACTCTTTTTGAATCATGGTTTTCTCAGGGTATATGCCCAGTCAAAAAATCTATAAATATTGTTTATAGAAGCTGAAATTTGAATTTCATGTACCTTGAAATATTATTCTTTTGATTTTTTTCAACCATTTAAAAATGTAAAAATCACTCTTAGTATGAAAACAAGAGGCATGCAGTGGTTTTCTCACCCTTGCTCTACCAGAATAGTTGACTGCAAGACTCCCAGCAACTGCCTTTCTGGAGATTAAAAAAAAAGACTCAGTTGAGAAAGAACACTTACAGACCCCTGTACAGTCACTGAGTCAATCATTTTCCGTGACTCTGGGTTCTTTGTTTCTGTTTGGCTATCCTGACAGGTAATGTCTGCCTAGTTAATAGAATTGGGCACAGAGTGAATTTGATATGAATGTTAAATGATCCAACCATTAGATTTTCTATTTATTTGTCAAATTATATTTTTCCCTAAGGGACCTTTTAAATTATGTAATCGACTCAGACATTGAATTGAAGAGATCCCTAAGTTAAGTAATTGATCAATGTAGTCAACAAAAAATAGACTCACCTAACAGAGAATACATTAAAGAGTACTTATCCATGGAGAGGAATGATTGCAACTGACTTATGGTCAAGACATGAATATAAAGTTGGTGGCTAAGAGAGGAAGGTAAAATGTGGTACAAGAAACTCCAAATACTGAAATAGCATATGTACCAATGTAAAGTGTGCTTTGTCATCATCATTAACACTCTCCTGTTATAGGCATGCCTATGAGCTAGGGGCTATTTACTTATTTTATATATCTATAACAGAAATTATGTGGACATCGTTTTATGTTAGTAAATTAAGTGATGCCAGTAGAAAGTTGTTCAAGGACAAGAAGCAACAAAAGTATTAAAATTTTCAGGTAATGTTCAGGCATTTGAGAGTAAGTAACCCAACACCCCATTAGCTCTCTTTGCAAATTGTTCTGGGTACAGTGATTATTTTCTAACACTATGGATTATTACCTAAAACAGTTATTGCCCATGGGTTACCAAATCACTCTGAATGAATGTAATTGAAAGACACTCCAAATACTTGAAATGACTTCGAAGTAATCTTCAAGAGCTAACCCTAAGGTCCTCCTTTCATATAGAAGAGTTCCTTAGCCGAAATGCACCTTTAGAATGACAATGTGAGAAAAGCGAGGCAAAAATATACCTGAATGTCCAATCACCCTGACACCAAAATGAACAGCAATTTCATTTAAAAACAAAAACCCTGTATGTTCTGTGCAGCACTTAAATTTTATTGAGATAGATGTATTCTGTACACCAAATCCAACCTGATTCCCATAAATAAAGTTGAGTGGGAAAATGCAATCCTCCATTTTATTTTGCTGCAGAGAAGAACTGATTCATGAGAATTGGTGGTTTTCTGTTCTGTTTTGATTTGATTTTTTACTTTAGCACCGTTTTCAGACACCCAGACCTACAAGCTTTAATTCCTGTTGGGACAAACGGACCTAGAGAGGTAGCCATCAGTAACATCAGTGTCAGGCTGTAGTGTCTCCAAGTGAAGATGGCTCTAAGCCAAAGAAATTCTTACATGTGTAATAAAAAAGGCATGCCCTTTCAAGCAGGATGAAAACAGTGATAAAATAATTATCACTACCAACATCTTTCCATCTGGTTTTCTATTATTTCTAGACCTCAGTGCTTAAAGCACTTTTTCAAGAAAAGAAGTTCACCGAAAGTTGCCTTCTCTCTCTTTTCTATTTATTTCTCCCCTATTCTCTTCTACTTTCTGTTCTAAAATCACTGCTCTGACATTTATTCCCCCATTGAAAAACTCTCAGGGGCTCCCAAAGGCAAAGAGCACATGAAGTTCAAACTCTTAGCATAATATTCAGGGTGGTAACTTTGAATATGCAAGGATTCAGATCTCCACAGGAGATTTAAAGTTGCCTTCCCAACCTTTATTCCCACCAGTGCCCTTCAGACATTGTTAAAATTGTTAAACAATCAGGAAGTTTCACAATTTCTGATTCATACTTTCTTTTTCTTCCCCAAACCTTTTCGCAAACTGTTTCTTCTCACACCATCTGCTGAAATTCTCTCTGTTCTTCAAATGTAGTCAGTTTTTCTAAGAAACCTTCTAATATCCCCAGTGGGGTTTAGATATTATTTTGTTCCCACAGCACTGTTTTAAAGCACTCATTCTAATGAGTGCTGTAATATCAATTAAGCAGTCATTATATTAATTATATTGTTTGTATTTTTACATGTCATCTTTCCTAGTAGAGAACAAAGGTATTTACAGAGAATAACTAGATTTTTTTCAATCGTTGTATCCCTAGGATTTTGCGTTAAAACACAAAGGCAGTTCATAATAAGTTTGCTGTATTAGAAAATAAAATAATACTTCTCTCTTTCCTTCTCCTTCCTTTTCTTTACTTGCTTCATGTCTTCTCTCAATTTTTTGGGCTCTCTTTTTTCCCTCTGTAATTCTACAAACTTTCTTCTCTTCCCTTTTCCTCTTTTTCTTTCCATTATTTTCCTTCATTCATTTTTCCATTCCTTCACTTGCTTCTTCTTTTGCTGCTCCTTATTTTTATCTTCACTGTTGGGGATTTAACATGTATTTGCCACCATTTATTCACCTGTCCTTTTGTATTTTTATTGTAGAATGTTGAACATGTTCTAAAGCAAATTTTGGCAATGCATAATTATTTAATAACTCACTCATTTATTTCATTTTATTAAGTAAATATTTTGTTGTTTAATCACTAGTGCAAGGCCATGTTCTAAGCACTGGAGATCCGAATTGGCTAACAGAGTCACTGTTCTCACGGAGTTTATGTTATTGTTGGGGGACACAGGAAAAAATAAATCTCACAAAAAGCAAAAAATGTTCCGTAATGATGAACGTTAGGTACAGAATTTGAAAACAGACATTGAATGGCAAATGCTTAATCCCGGCAATGACAGTTATGAGTGTTAGACTCACCCTTTAGCCACACAAATGTGAAAGTCAGAAAGATAATAGGCAGCAAGTCTTTTCAGGCATTTAACAATAGACCTACTGAACAGTTATCCTTTAAAAAAAAAGCAAAAAACAAACACATGAGGTGAACAACACATTTACCCTGGCTTTCTGGTTAGGAGCACTTTCCAAACCATAGCATGGTGAAATAGAAAACAGGGATCAGCGGTGTTCAAGGTAGGAGTTTAGAGATTTGTGGTGGATGGAGTTTGTGAAGCAGGTGAGTAGAGAGAAGCTAGCTGTTTAAAGATGGAACTTCAGAAAGCTTTACCGAGATTCCCTTGAGCCACTGGCTCTGCACTCAGGGCCAGGACTCCATAAGACTCACAAGAGAATTACTTACGGGCTGTGAGATGAATGGAGATTCTAGAGGTTGAATAGTGCTGAGAAACATTAAAGGTCCATTGAGGCAGAGTAATGGGACCTTGTTCTGAATGAATACATTGGGTGTTGGGAATTAAGTTGAGATGCCAAGAAAACCACATATTAGGGATTTCATCTATTCTTGCCCTGGAGCAAGAATTCCTCCAGACATGTTCTAACAAAGCCTAAAACCAAGCCTCAAAAGGATCAAATGGAGCCATCACCAGCCAGAAAGAAACTCAGTACTCTTCAAGAAAAAAAAAAAAAAAAAAAAAAAAAAAAAAAAAAAAAAAAAAATAGAGATTTAAAACAAAAATTATGGTAAATCTGAGGCTGTACACCTAAAACTAACATGATATTGTACATCAACTATAATAAAAAAATCCTCAAAAAATGTTTTAAAAATTGTGGTAAAAACCACATAACATAAAGCTTACTATCTTAACCATTTTTTCAGTGTACAGTTAAGTAGGGCTTACTATATTCACATTGTTGTGCAACAAAGCTCTAGAAATTTTTCATTGTGCAAAACTGAAAACTCTATACCATTTGACTAATTTTCCATTTCTGCCTTCTGTCAATCCCTGACAACCATTATTTCTGTTTCTATGAGATTGATTTAGATACTTAGTAAGAGTGGAATATTATAATATGTGTCGTCTTGTGACTTATTTCACTTGGAAAAGTGTCCTCAAGGTTCGTCAATGTTGTATGTGACAAGATTTCTTTCTTTTTTAAAGCTGAATAATATTCCAGTATATGTTAATACATGCTTACTTTTTTCATACTTTTTATTGAATAAAAATTCTTTGAATTCTATAGTGCTTTACAATTTTCAAAAGTTTCACATGCATGATTTCATATAGTACCATAATAACCCTTATTTTCCCATCCCTTTTTTGCCCCTTTCCTTTCTCTCTCCCCACTGGTAACCACTAATTTGTTCTCTAAATCTGTGAGTCTGCTTCTTTTATGTTTTATTCAGTAGTTTGTTGTATTTTTTAGATTCCACATTAATGATATCATAGAGTATTTGTCATTCTCTGCCTGACTTATTTCACTTAGCACAATGCCCTCCAAGCCCACCCATGTTGCTGCAAATGGCATTATTTCATTCTTTTTTATGGCTGAGTAGTATTCCAGTGTTTGTGTATGTGTATACCACATCTTCTTTATCCACTCATCTGTTGATGGACATTTAGGTTGCTTCCATACTTTGGCAACTATAAATAATGCTGCTGTGGACATGGGGATGCATGTGTCTTTTTGAATTAGTGTTTTTGTTTTTTTCTGATATATACTCAGGAGTGGTATTTCTGGGTCATATGGTAGTTATATTTTTAGCTTTTTTGAGAAACATCCATACTGTTTTTCATAGTGGTTGCACCAATTTACATTTCCATGAACAGTGTAGGAGGGTTCCCTTTTCTCCACATCCTTGCCAATATTTGTTATTTGTGTTCTTCTTGATGATAGCCATTCTGACAGGTGTGAGGTGATATCTTGTTGTTTTGATTTGAATTTCCCTGATGATTAGTGAAGTTGAGCATCTCTTCTTGTGCCTATTGGCTATTAGTGATGTTGAGCATCTTTTCTTGTGCCTATTGGCCATCTGCATTTCCTCTTTGGAAAAATGTTTATTCAGTTCTTCTCCCCATTTTTAATTAGGCTGTTTGTTTTTTTGATGTTTGAGTTCTATGAGCTGTTTATATGTGTTGGATTTTAATTCCTTATTGGCCATATTGTTTGCAAATATCTTCTCAGTAGGTTGTATTTTTGTTTTGCTGAAGTTTTTTGCTGTGCAAAAGCTTTTAAGTTTAATCATGTCCCCCCCACTTTTTTTTTTTGCTTTTGTTTCCTTTGCTTTAAGAGACAGATCCAAAAAATATTGGTACAGTTTATGTCAAAGAGTGTTCTGCTCTAGGAATGTTTGTTTTCCTCTAGAAGTTTTATACTATCTGCTCTTACATTTAGGTCTTTAATTCATTTTGAGTTTATTTTTGTATATGTTGTTAGAGAATGTTCTAATTTCATTCTTTCACACGTAGCTGTTCAGTTTTCCCAGTACCACTTATTTAAATGCATATTTTTTTCTGGCCGTGCCACGCAGTTTGTGGAATCTTAGTTCCCCGACCTGGGATCGAACCTGGGCCCTCTGCAGTGAGAGTGAGGACTCCTCACCACTGGACCACCAGAGAACTCCCCCCAGTACCACTTATTGAAGAGACTGTCTTTTCTCCATTTTATATTCTTGCCCCTTTTGTCATAGATTGACCATAAGTATGTGGGTTTATCTCTGGGCTCTCTATTCTGTTCTATTGATCTCTGTGTCTGTTTTTGTGCCAATACCATAATATTTTGATTACTGTAGCTTTGTAGTATAGTCCAAAGTCAGGAAGTGTGATTCCTCCATCTCTGTTCTTCTTTCTCAAGATCATTTTGGCTATTCAGGGTCTTTTGTGTTTCCGTATAAGTTTTAAAATTATTTGTTCTTGTTCTATGAAAAATACCTTTGCTATTTTGATAGGGATTGCACTGAATCTGTAGATTGCCTTGGATAGTATAGTCGTTTTCACAGTGTTGATTCTTCCAATCCAAGAACATTGTATACCTCTCCATCTGTTTGTATCATCTTTAATTTCTTTCATCAGTGTCTTATAGTTTCCTGAGTACAGGTCTTTTACCTCCTTAAGTTTATTCCTAGGTATTTTATTCTTTTTGATGCAATGGTAAATTAGATTGTTTCCTTAATTTCTCTTTCTGATAGTTCATTGTTAGTATATAGAAATACAACAGATTTATGTATATTAATTTTGTATCCTACAACTTTATAAAATTCATTGACGAGCGGTGGCATCTTTAGGATTCTCTGTAGTATCATGTCATCTGCAAACACTGACAGTTTTACTTCTTTTCCAATTTGGATTCCTTTTTCTTTTTTTTCTCTGATTGCTGTGGCTAACACTTCCAAAACCATGTTGAATAAAAGTGGCAAATGTAGATATCCTTTTCTTGTTCCTGATCTTAGAGGGAATGCTTTTAGCTTTTCACCACTGAGCATGGTGTTAGTGGTTGGTTTGTCATATATGGCTTTTATTATGTTGAGATATGTTCCCTCTATGCCCACTTTCTGGAGAGTTTTTTGATTATAAATAGATGTTGAGCTTTATCAAAAGCTTTTTCTGCATCTATTGATATAATCATATGGTTTATATTCTTCAGCTTGTTAATGTAGTGTATCATATTGATTTACAGATAGTGAAAAATTTTTGCATCCCTGGGATAAATCCCACTTGATCTCAGTGTTTGATTCTTTGAATATATTGTTGGATTTGATTTGCTACTATTTTATTGAGGATTTTTGCATCTATGTTCATCAGTGATATTGGCCTGTAATTTTATTTTTTGTGTGGTATCTTTGTCTGGTTTTGGTATCAGGGTGATGCTGGCCTCATAGAATGAGTTTAGAAGTGTTCCTTCGTCTGCAATTTTTTGGAATAGTTTGAGAAGGATAGGGGTTAACTCTTCTGTAAATGTTTGGTAGACTTCACCTGAGAAGCCATTTGGTCCTGGACTTTGGTTTGTTGGGAGTTTTAAAATTACTGATTCAGGGCTTCCCTGGTGGCGCAGTGGTTGAGAGTCCGCCTGCTGATGCAGGGGACACGGGTTCGTGCCCCGGTCCAGGAAGATCCCACATGCTGCGGAGCGGCTAGGTGCATGAGCCATGGCCACTGAGCCTGCGCGTCCGGAGCCTGTGCTCTGCAACGGGAGAGGCCACAACAGTGAGAGGCCCGCGTACCACTAAAAAAAAATTACTGATTCAATTTCAGTACTGGTAATTGATCTGTTCATATTTTCTATTTCTTCCTGGTTCAGTCTTGGGAGATTGTACCTTTCTAAGAATTTGTCCATTTCTTCTAAGTTGTCCATTTAATTGATGTATAGTTGTTCGTAGTAGTCTCTTATGATCCTTTATGTTTCTGTGGTGTTGGTTGTAACTTCTCTTTTTCATTTCTAATTTCATTGATTTTTTTTCTTGATGAGTATGGCTAAAGGTTTATCAATTTTGTTTATATTTTCAAAGTACCAGGTTTTAGTTTCATTGATCTTTTCTGTTTTTTTCTTTAGTCTCCATTTCATCTATTTCTGCTCTGATCTTTATGATTTCTTCTACTAACTTTAGGTTCTGTTTGTTCTTCTTTCTCTAGTTCCTTTAGGTGTAAGGTAGGGGGTTTTTTTTGTTGTTGTTGTGTTGTTTTTTTGCTGTACGTGGGCCTCTCGCTGCTGTGGCCTCTCCTGTCGCGGAGCACAGGCTCCGGACGCGCAGACCCAGCAGCCATGACCCATGGGCCCAGCCGCTCCGCGGCAGGCGGGATCCTCCCGGACTGGGACATGAACCTGCATCCCCTGCATCGGCAGGTAGAGTCTCAACCACTGCACCACCAGGGAAGCCCCAGTAGGGTTGTTTATTTGAGATTTTTCTCATTTCCTGAAGTTAGCTTCTATCACTATAAACTTTCCTGTTTAAACTGCTTTTGCCATGTCCCATATATTTTGTATCATCATGTTTTCATTTTCATTTGTCTCTAGGTAGTTCTTTATTTCCACCTTGATTTCTTAAGTGATCCATTGATTGTTTAGTAGCATATTGGTTAGCCTCCACGTGTTTATGATTTTTGCAAATTTTTTCTTGTAGTTGATTTCTAGTCTCATAGCATTGTGGTTGGAAAAGATGCTTGATAAGATTTCAGTTTTCTTAAATTTACCAAGGCTTGTTTTGTGTCCTATCATGTGATCTATCCTTGAGAATATTCCATGTGCACTCAAAAAGAATGTGTATTCTGATGGAATGCTCCCTATATATAAATTAAGTCCATCTTGTCTAATTTACCATGAAACGCCAGTGCTTCCTCATTGACTTTCTGTCTGGATGATCTATCCCCTGATGTTAGTGGGGTGTTAAAGTCCCCTACTATATTGTGTTATTGTCACTTTCTCCTTTGATGTCCATTAATATTTGTCTTATCCTATATCGGGTGCATATATATTTACAGTTGTTATATCTTCTTGGACTGATCCCTTGATCATCTCATGTCCTTCTTTGTCTCTTGTAACATTTTTTATTTAAAGTCTTTTTCCATCCCCTCACTTTCAGTCTGTGTGTGTCTCTAGGTCTGAAGTGAGTCTCTTGTAGGTAGAATACATACAGGTCTTGTTTCTGTATCCATTCAGCCACTTTATGTCTTTTGGTTGAAGCATTTAGTCTGTTCACATTTAAGGTAATTATTGATATGTATATCTTATTGCCTTTTTAAAATTGTTTTATATTTGTTTTTGTCAGTCTTTTAAAAATCTTTTGTTCTCTTGTGATTTGGTGACCAACTTTACTGTTATATTTGGATTCCTTTTTCTTTTTTATGTGTATATCTATTATAGATTTCTGGTTTGTGGTTACCATGAGGTTTTTGTATAACAGTCTCTCTCTCTCTCTCTCTCTCTATATATATATATATATATATACATATATATATGTGTATGTGCATATATATATATGATTGTTTTAAGTTGTTGATGTCTTCATTTCAAGTGAATTTTTAAAGCCCTGCACTTGTACTCTCCTCCTCTCATGATTACTGTTTTTGATGTCATATTTTACATTTAATTGTTTTGTGTATCCCTTAACTGCTTATTGTGGTTATAGATGATTTTACTACTTTTGTCTTTTAACTTCCCTGCTAGCTTTGTGTTTGGGTGATTTCCTACTGTTACGGTATGTTTGCTTTTTCCAGTCAGCTTCTGCATTTCGTAATTTTTTTGTTTCTAGTTGTGGTCTTTTTTTTTTCTTTTTTTTTCTTATTTTTGCCTAGAGAAGTTCCTTTAAGTTTTGTTGTGAAGCTGTTTTGGTGGTGCTGAACTCTTTTATTAACTTTTGCTTATCTGTAAAGCTTTTGATCTCTCCATCAAATCTGAATGAGCGCCTTGCTGGGTAGAGTATTCTTGTTTGTAAGTTTTTCCTTTTCATCACTTTGAATATAAATATCATGCCACTGCCTTTTGGCCTGCAGAGTTTCTGCTGAAAGATCAACTGATAGCCTATGCGAGTTCCCTTGTGTGTTATTTGTTGCTTTTCCCTTGCTGCTTTTAATATTTAGTTGTTTGGCCTGAGGCATCCCAGCAGTGGCACATACAGGCTGTTGGGTGGGGACAGGTTTTGGCGCTAATGAGCTAATTGTGCCTGTCATCACTGGCTTCCATGTGGTAGGATGAGTTCCCAAATGTGGCTGCTGCCAGTGTCTTATTTCCTCAGGGTGAGCCACAGCCACCCCCTGCCTCTCCAGGAGACTCTCCAAGACCAGCAGGTAGGTCTGGCCCAGTTTCCTGTCAAATTATTGCTTTTGCCCTGGGTCCCAGAGTGCGTGAGATTTTGTGTATGCCCTCTAAGAGTGAAGTCCCTATTTCCTGCAGTCCTTTGGGACTCCTAAAATTAAGCCCCACTGTCCTTCAAAGCCAAATGCTCTGGGGCTCCTCTTCCTGGTGCAGGACCCCTGGGCTGGGGAACCTGATGTGGGGCTCAGAAGTCTCACTCCTGTGGGAGAACCTCTGTATTATAATTATTCTCCAATTCATGGGTCACCCACCCAGGGGTATGAGATTTAATTATGTCATGAATCTACCCCTCCTACCCATCTCATTGTGGTACCTTCATTATATCTTTAGTGGTAGAAGATATTTTCTGGTATCTTTTGGTCTTTTTCATAGATACTGTTCTGCAGATAGTTGTGGTTTTGGTGTGCTCGAGAGTGGAGGTGAGCTCAGTGTCTTTCTACTTCACCATCTTGGCCCAAACCCTCAAAATACATATTTACTTTATCCATTCATTCTTCGATGGACTTCTGGGTTGCTTCAACCTCTTGGCTATTGTGAATAATGCTACAATGAACATGGGTGTGCAAATACCTCTTCAAGATTATGTTTTCAGTTCTTTTGGATATGTACCCAGAAGCAGAATTGCTGGATCATATGGCACTTCTATTTTTAATTTTTTGAGGGACCTTGCTTTTTGCATCTCTTCCATCTGGCTGTTCCTGAGTCATATTCTTTTATAATAAACCACTAATTAGTAAACTAGTTTCCTGAGTTTTATGAGGCACTCTAGCAAACTGATTGAACCCAAGGAAGGGGTCATTGGAACCTCCAACCTATAGCCAGTCAGTCAGAAGTACAGGTAGAAGCCTAGGCTTGTTCTTGGCACCTGAAGTGAAGGGCAGTTTTGTGGGACTGAATTCTTTACCTGTGGAATCTGATCCTCTCTCCAGGTAGATAGTGCCAGAATTGAGTTTTATTGTAGGATACCCAGCTGGTGCCTGGGGATTGCTTGGTTGTATTGGAAATTACAATTGCACATTGTAATTGATGATTAGAATTATTAAGGAGTTCTTTATATATTCTGGAGATTAACTCTTTATCAGCTTTATGATTCACAATTATTTCCTCCCATTGCATTGGTTGCCTTTTCACTCTGATTATTTCCTTTAATGCATAGATGTTTTTAAGTTCAACATAGTTCCATTTGTCTATTTTTGCTTTTGTTGTGTGTGCTTTTGTAGTCATATCCAAGAAATAATTGCCAAATCCAGGTCATGAAGTTTTTCTCCTGTTTTCTTTTAGAAATTTTATAGTTTTATGTCTTTTGTTTAGATACTTACTCCCTTTTAAGTTAATTTTTGTGTAAGGTGTAAGGTAAGAATCCAGGTTCATGCTTTGGCATGTGGATATCCTGTTTTCCCAACAGAGAAAAAACTGTTTTTCCCCATTGTGTGATCTTGGCACCCTTGTCTAAAATCTTTCAACCATATACATAAGGGTTTGTCACTGGGTTCTTTATTGTGCTCCGTTGGTCTATATATATGTATTTATGCCAGTACTATACTGTTAATTGCTGTAGCTTTGTAATATGCTTTGAAATAAGGAATTATAAGGCCTCCAGTTTTGTTGTTCTTGTTCAAAATTGCTTTGACTATTGGGGGTGCCTTGATGTACCATATGAATTTTTGGATTTTTTTTTCTATTTCTGCAAAAAGCACTTCTGGGATTTTGCTAGGTATTGCATTAAACCTGTAGATCACTTTAGAAACCATGGATATTTTACTAATATTAAGCCTTCCTATCCATGTACTTGGAATGTGTTTTCATTTATTTGAGTTTTATTTAATTTCTTTCAGCAATGTTTTGTCATTTTCAATGTATATATCTTTTGATTCTTTAAATTTATTCCTAAGTGTTTCATTCTTTTTGATGATATTTTAAATGAGATTGTTTTCTTTTCAGATTGTTCATTGTTAGTGTATAGAAACATAATGGATTTTTGTATGTTGATTTTATATCCTGCAACTTTATAGAATTTGTTTATTAGCTTTAATATTTTTTTGGTGGAATATATAGGGTTATCTATATATAAGATCATGTCCTATGTGAATAGAAATAACTTTATGTTTTCTTTCCAATTTAGATGTCTTTTTTTTTTTTCTTACAATGCTTTGGATTGGACTTCTAGTAATATGTTAAATAGAAGTGTCCAGAGAGGGAATCTGCTATAGACTGAATGTTTGTGTCTCCTTAAAATGCATGTGTTGAAACCTCATCCCCAATGTGAGAGTATTTACATTTTGGCCTTTAGGAGGTGATTAGGTCATGAGTTCTCCTGAATGGGATTAGTGCCCTTATAAATGAGGCCCTAGAGGGATCCTTCACCTCTTTTGTTGTGTGAGGATACAGTGAAAAGACTGCCATCTATGAACTAGAAACTGGGCTCTCATGAGACACCGAATTTGCTGGTGCCTTGATCTTAGACTTTCCAGCCTTCAGAGCTACGAGAAGTAAATTTTTGTTCTTTATAAGCCACCCAATCTATGGTATTCTGTTATAGCAGCCTGAACACACTAAGGCAGCATGTTTGCCTTGTTCCTGATCTTATAGGAAAACCTTTCAGTCTTCCACAATAGAATATAGTGTTAGCTGTGGGTTTTTCATATAGGGACTTTATTATGTTTAGGTAATTTTCTTTCATACTTTTTTTTTTAAATCTTGAAATGTTAAGTTTTGTCAGATTCTTTCTCTGCATCTATTCAGATGATCTTGTGGTTTTTATCCTTCATTATGTTAATATGGTATATTACATTGATTGATTGTTGTGTGTTGAACAATCCTTATATCCCAGAAATAAATACTAATTGGTCAAGGTGTATAATCCTTTTAATGTGCTGGTGAATTCTGTTTACTCATACTTTGTTGGGAATTTTTACATCAGTATTCATCAGTGGCATTGGTTTTTAGTTTTTTTTTCATGTAGTATCTTTGTCTGGCTTTAGTATCAGAGTAATGCTGGGCTTATAAAATTAGTTTGGAAGTATTCCCTCATCATCCGTTTTTGGGAAGAGCTTGAAGATAATTTGTGTTAATTCTCTGTGGTAGAATTCTGCAGAGAAGGCATTTGGACCTGAGGTTTTCTTTGTTGGGAATTTTTGGATTACTGTTTCAATCTCTTTACTGTTTATGGGCTGTTCCAATTTTTTATTTCTTCATGGTTACATCTTATTAGGTTGTATGGTGTCATGAATTTGTCCATTTTTTCTAGTTTATTTAATTTATTGTTATACAGTTCATAGTATTTTCTTTTAATCCTTTTTATTTCTGTGGCATCAGTTATAATGTCTTCTCTTTCATTTTTAATTTTAGTTATTTGAATCTTCTCTCTCTTTTCCATAGTTAATCTACCTAAGGTTTTGTTAATTTAATTGATCTGAAAAGAAATTAGTTTTGTTGATTTTTTTTCTGTTTTTTACCTCATTTATTTCTGCTCTGATCTTTATTATTTCCTTCCTTCTGCTAACCTTGGATTTAGTTTATTCTTTTTCTAGATCCTTGCAATATAAAGTTAGGCTTTTGACTTGAGATCTTTCTTCTTTTTTTAATATAATCATTCACCACTATAAACTTAGCTCTTAGCTGCTTTTGCTGCAGCTCTTAAGTTTTAGTATGTCGTGTTTTCATTTTCATTTGTCTCAAGATAACGCTATAATTTCTCTTGTGATTTCTTCTTTGACTCATTGGTTGTTTAATATTGTGTTGTTTAATTTCCATATTTGTAGATTTTTCTATTTTCTTTCTTGTTATTGATTTCTAGTTTCATTCCATTGTGATTGGAAACCTACTTTATATGATTACAATCTTAAATTTGTTAAAACCTGTTTTGTGGCCTAGTGTATGGTCTGTCCTGTAGAATGTTCCATATGTGCTTGAGAAAATGTGTATTCTGCTACTGTGGGTGGAGTGTTCTGTATATGTCTGTTGAGTCTAATTGGTGTATAATGTTCAAGTTGCCTGTTTCCTAATTAGACTTTTGTTTGATTGTTCTATCCATTATTGAAAGTGGGTTACTGAAGTCTACTACTATTATTGTGTTGATGTCTATTTCTCCCTTTGATTCTGTCAGTTTGCTTCATATATTTAGGAGCTCTGATGTTGGGTGCTTTTATATTTATAATATATCTTCCTGGCGAACTCACCTTTTAATCATTATATAATGTCTTTTATTGTGTCTTGTGGCTATTTTTGAGTTAAAGTCTATTTTATATAAGTATGACCAGTTTTGCTGTCATTTAGTTATCATTTTCTTGGAATTTGTATTTCCATCCTTTCACTTTCAGCCTATGTGTGTCCTGAGATCTAAAGTGAGTCTCTTGTAGGTAACATATAGTTGGGTCTTAGTTTTTTAACCATTCAGTCAGTCCCTCTATATCTTTTGATCAGGGAGTTGATTTCATTTATATATATATATATATATATATATACACACACACACACACACACACACACACACACACACATTTATTTATTTATTTATGTTTTTTTTTCCCCCCCCCACCCA
>NW_020175199.1:3990316-4014101 GCF_003031525.2 Neophocaena asiaeorientalis asiaeorientalis
GTTTTTTTTTCCCCCCCCCAGTATGTGGGCCTCTCACTGCTGTGGCCTCTCCCGTTGCAGAGCACAGGCTCTGGACACACAGGCTCAGTGGCCATGGCTCGCGGGCCCAGCCGCAATGCAGCATGTGGAATCCTCCTGGACCGGGGCACAGACCTGCGCCCCCTGCATTGGCAGGCGGACCCTCAACCACTGCACCACCAGGGAAGCCCAAATCCATTTATATTTTAAGTAATTATTCATAGGCAAGGACTTACTGTTGCCACTTTGTTAATCGTTTTCTGTATGTCTTGTAGCTATTTTGTTTCTCTTTTTCTCCCTCACTTCCTTCTTTTGTGTTTTGTTGATTTTTTTGCAGTGACATACTTTCTGTAGGTATTTTCTTGTATAGATACTGTGGAGGTACATATAACATCTTAAAGTTATCACTTTAAGTTTTAAGAGATAACTTAAAGTTATAACAATCTATCCTAAAGTGATAACTTATTTTCAAACACATACAAAACTCTATTCCTTCACATCTCTGCTTCTCTCACTTTATGTTATTGATGTCACAAATTACATCTTTTTTTATTATGAATCCATCAATATAGGTTTATAGTTATTTTTTATGCTTTTGACTTTTAAATTCTATATCAGAATTAAGAGTGATTTATGCACCAACATTAAAACCCTGTAGGAGTCTATATATGTCTAATATTTGTCTTTAGCAGAGAGCTTTATGTTTTCATATGGCTTAATTTTGTTATGTAGCATCCTTCTGTTTCAAATTGAAGAGCTTCCTTCAAGTGCATGTCTAGTGGTGATGATCTCCCTCACCTTTTATCTTGGAAAGTCTTCATTTCTCCTTCATTTTTGAAGAATGGTTTTGCCTGATACAGTATTATTGGTTCACAGGTTTTTTTTTTTCTCCCAGTATTTAAAATATAATATCCCACTCCCTTCTGGCCTGCAAGACTTCTGCTGAGAAATCTGCTTATAATCTTATAGCAACTTCCTTATATTAATGAGTTACTTTTCTCCTGCTGCATTCAACATTCTCATTTTGTCTATGACATTTGAAAGTTTGAAAGACATTTGAAAGTGTCCTGATATACATTTCTTTGGGTTTATCCTAGCTGGAGTATGTTAGCCTGTTGAATTTGTACATTTCTGTCCTCAAATTTAAGAAGTTTGGGGGTCATTATTTCTACAAATAGACTCTTTTCCCTTTTGTCTCTTTCTTCTCATTATGTGACTCCCATGATGTGTAT
Organism: Neophocaena asiaeorientalis asiaeorientalis; assembly: GCF_003031525.2. NCBI lineage: Eukaryota > Metazoa > Chordata > Mammalia > Artiodactyla > Phocoenidae > Neophocaena > Neophocaena asiaeorientalis. Next base: position 3,991,567 of record NW_020175199.1, read on the forward strand.
ATTGGTCTGCTTGAAGATACCTCATAAGTTTCTTAGGCTCTTTTAACTTTTCTTCTTTCTTTTGCCTCTCTGGCTCTAATTACAAAGGGCTTCTCTTAATGTTTGCTCATTCCTTCTTCTGCTTGGTTTAGTCTTCTGTTGAAACCTTCTAGAGAATTTTTCAGTGCAATGATGGTATTCCTCAGATCTAGAATTTCTGTTTGGTTCTGTTTAACAGCTTTTATCTCTTTGTTAATATACTTGGTTGTGCACTGTTGTCCCAGTTTTGTTTAGTTTTCCATCTGTGTTCTTTTGGCTCATTGAGCATCTTTAAGGTGGTTACTTTTAATTCGTTGTCAGGTAATTCGTTAATCTCTATGTCTTCAGGTTTAGTCTCTGGAGATTCATTTTGATATTCTGGTTGAGCCATATATCCCTGTTTCTTTGTATGCTTTGTGATATTTGTTGAGATTTGGGCATTTGAAAACACAGCCACTTCTCCCAGTCTTTATGGACTGGTTTCATATGTGAGAAGACCTTCCATCAGCCCAGTTAGAGATTATCTTAAATATGTTCAGGTGTATATCCTTTTTGGACTTAAGTGTTTAATTACATCATTTAACAGACTTCCTTTTTTGCTTCCCAAAGAACACCCTGATGGTTAATTTTATGTGTCACCTTGACTAGCCACAGAGTGCATAGTTATGGTATTTCTGAGAGGGTTTTATGGATGAAATTAACATTTAAGTCAGTAGATTGAGTAAAGAAGATTGACTTCTCTGTGTGAGTGGGACGCATGCAATCAGCTGAACCCCTAAATAGAACAAAAAGCCTGATCCTCCCCCTAGTAAGAGAGAATTTCTCTGGCCTGACTGCCTTCAAATTTGGACATGGGCTTTTTCCTCCCTTTGGATTCTAACAGAAACATCTGCTTTTCCTGGGTCTCAAGCCTCTCGGCTTTCAGACTGGAATTACACCATCAGCTATCCTGGGTCACCATCAGCTCTCTTGGATCTACCCTGTAGATCTTCAGATTTATCAGCCTCAATAATTGTGCAAGCCAATTTCTTATAATAAATATCTTTATATCTATATATCCAATTACTTCTGTTTCTCGGGAGAACCCCAATATAAACCTGTAATCTCTTGCTCACCTGGATGTCTGTCTGCAGTATTATAGTCTCTCTGGTGCTATCATAAGCTATAATGCTCATCTTTGTTCTCAGCAGTCCCCAACCTGTCATCGAAAGTATATTTCCATTTCCTTCAGCCCTCTAAGTAAGATGATTCAGAAACCAGTCCCTTGGGCATCTCTCCCAAAATCCCGAATGTTTGACTCACTTTTCACTCTCCCCATTTACTCCTGAGGGAGAAGTTGAGAATTGGTAGTTTTTTCATCAATCACACCACATTGTACCAGGGAAGGAAAGAGATATGGTGGACAAATGCAGTAAACTTTCCTGTTCACTTTGATGCAGCTCTTCTTGGCTTTGTGTTCACCTGGGGTACTGAAGTCTCTTCACTGGTTCCAGGCAGTCTCAAAAAAGCAATTTGTCTCACATAGTATTGCTAATTTGGTGTCTCCATAGGAAAACAAAGCCTGGGTCTTTCTCTTCTGCCATCTTGCTGATGTCAGAATTGTTTGCATCTCCATAATTACTTTAAGCAGTGTAGCATCTACAGTGTCTCCCATAGAATAAAAAATTACTACATACACAAAGACTATTAAAATGGGATGCATACTCAAGAGTAAAAATAGGTAATTGAATCAGAAATGATACACATGTTGAAATTAGCTTCAAGGTCCTTGAAACAACTATTGTAAACATGTTTAAGAGTATTTAAAAAAAGGTAGACAAATGTAGAATATCAACTGAAAAATGCAAACAATAAAAAAGCAAATTATAGAAATGAAAAATAAAATAACTGAAATGAAAAATTCAGTAGGTGGGTTAACAGCTGAAGAAGAATATCATTGACAAAGACAAGACAATAGAAACTAACCTTTTTTTTTTTTTTTTAAGAGGAGAACCATTGTAATATATGGAAAAATACCAAGAAAACTAACATACAGGTAATTGAGTTCCAGAGAGAGAGGAGAGAGGGAAAAAAAACAATCCATAAAAAAATTGATAAATTGGACTTTATCAACATTTTAAACTTCTGAGTTTTGCTATTCCTTGAAAGACTCTTATAGGATAATGAAGTAGCAAGCCATACATTGGGAGGAAATATTTCCATATCATATATCTGAAAATGACTTTATCTAGAATTTTTCTTAATGGGCAAAAGATTTGAACATACATGTCACCTTTGAAGATATAAAGACAGCAAATAAGCACATGAAGGAATATTAACATCATTAGGCATTAAGGAAATGCAAATTAAATCCACAATAAGATACTATTACTTTCACTAGAATGGCTAAAATTGAAAAGACTGACCATAACAAGTGTTGTTGAAGATGTGGAGAAACTCAAACTCTCACACACTGCTGGTCAGGGTGAAAAATGGTAGAAGCACTTTGGAATGCCTTGTGACAACTACCTACCTCATAAATTAAAAGTATATCAACTGTAGGATCCAGCCATTCTATTTGTAAACATTTACCCAAGCATAACACTGAAAACATTTTTTAAACTATAGCTTTCGTCTATTCAAGCCTTATATGTCCCCATGCAGAAATGTGACCTCTGCCCTTACTTCTTTCCACTTTGAGAATTCCCTTGAGCAATTTTGTATTATATATTTTATCATTGAAAAGATAAAATAGACAACTGGCACAAATGAACAGACAAAATAGAATTAGAGATAAAAACTGTTACTAGGGAACAAAGGAAGGCATTTTATAATGATAAATGGGTCAATCCATCAAGAAGGTACAACAATTATAAACATACATGTAACTCACAACAAAGCCTCAAAATAGAGGAAGTGAAAACTGACAGAATTGAAGGGAGGAAAAGATGAACAGTAACAGTTGGAGACTTCAGTACCCGACTTTCAATAACAGATAGGACAACTAGGCAGAAGATTGACAAGGAAACAGGAGACTTGAAAATACTGTAAACCTATTAGACTTAACAGATATCTAGAGCCCAACAATAGCAGAATACACATTACTCTTAGGTACACACAAAATATTCCTCAGGATACGTATTGTTACACTATAAAACAAGTGTCGATAAATTTAAAAGGACTAAAATTCATATAAAATATGTTTTCTGATCACCAAAGAATAATATTAGAAATCTATAACAAAAAGAAATTTTGGAAATTCACATATATGTGGAAATTAAATAATACACTCCTAAATAACAAATGGGTCAGAAAAGAAATCACAAGAGAATTTAGAAAATACTTTGAGGTGAATGAAAATAAAAACACAACATGCTAAATTTACAGGATGCAGCTAAAACAGTTATTAGAAAGTTATAGTTTTAGACACCTGTATTTAAAAAGAAGAAAGATCTTAAATCAATAATCTAATGTACCATCTTAAAAAAAAACTAGAAAAAGAAGAAAAAACTCAACCCAAAGCAACATGAAAGAAAAAAATAATAAATATTATAGCTGAAATAAGATAGAGAATAGAAAAACAATAGAAAATAGATGAAATCAAAAGTTAGTTCTTTGAAAAGATCAATAGACTCAACAAGCCTTTATTTAGTTAGATTGACAAAGAAAATAAAAGCTAATGCTCAAATTACTAAAGTCAGGAATGACAGTGGGGACATTAATTCTGACTTTATAGAAATAAATCTAGTGATGAAGCTTCCATAAGTTTACTTCTGCCTTGGGCCAGCCAAGCTTAGGTAAGACTTAATGCTGACCCTTTCACAGAGGTGTAATGACTAAAGTATTACAAATCAGTAGACTTTGTAAACAGTGATCCACAAGCCAAATTGAACTAGCAGATGATTTGTAGCTGAATCACTCGGTGCTTTTTAAATAAGTTAGTGATATGTAAAAATCAGGAGATTGCACATTTAAAAATTTCTTCTGTAGAAACATCTGAAGATGTAGCTGCCTACATTTCAACATGACAACTATTAGGCACAGCTGAGAAGGACCCTGACCTTCAGAGGAGGCATGTATTTCTAGTTGTTCATAGCCTTGTTGTCTTATGCCTGATCATTTCTTCCATTTACTCAACCTTCCAGCCTTTCTAAGAATTATATTTTCAATCCCTGTTAATAGACCTAGATCCATGACCCTTCAGTCCAATATTCAGTGTATGACAAAAACTCATTTTCTAAATATTAGTCTCAAATGTTCGTTTTAGAGAATATCAAATCCAACCCTTTTTATTCCTCTTGCAGAATTATAAGTAAAGTAAGATGCAAGAATATAAAATGCTTTACCGAAGTTCACAAAGCCAGCTAATGGCAGAGCTGGAACTAGAACATAGGCATGTCTTCCAATTCTTTTACATTCCACTCTGAAAACTTTACATCTTCCACATCTTTTTGACAACTAAATATTTAAATATTATCTATATTAATTTTTTGAGCTATGAGTTCCATGTTTGTTAACCTCTGTGTGAAAATGCCTTCTCATAACTTGTCTTAATTTTGCTTCTTTGCAAGGATGGTATAAAGAGGTTTGGTTTAAAAAAATCTATATTCACCCTTTCTCTATGACCTCTTTTTAAAAATATGCTTTGGTCATTTCTCCTCCGGCCTTTGTCGTCTTTTCTTTTAAGATTTATTTTTATTTATTAGGTTGCACTGGGTTTTAGTTGCGGCATGTGAACTCTTAGTTGCGTCGTGCATGCGGGATGTAGTTCCCTGACCAGGGGTCAGACCTGGGCCCCCTGCATTGGGGACGTGGAGACTTACCCATGGACCATCAGGGAAGGGCCCAGCCTTTGTCTTTTGAAGAACATTAACCTCTCTTTGGGGCTTAGCTTGGAAGTGTCTAGAGGTCAATCTGCTATAGGTTTCTTTTTTATGCGTTAGGATGACTCACGGAATATGTTTGCAAGATATCTCCAGCCTACTTGCAAAGACCACCCCACTTAAAGGGAAGCTCCTTACGAGGGCAAAAAGGCTCAGCCCAAGAGCTGCTGACAGTTTCCACTTCACCCTCCACTAGGTACACTCTCACGCTCTACCATTTCTTTCCAATGATTTTTCTAAACTTCAACTATTCATTTTCAGACGTTTACACATAATTTCCCTTAATCCCTTTATAGTGATATTTTTCCATATATATATATTTTTTTATTCATTTTATTTAATTTATTTTTGGCTGCATTGGGTCCTTGTTGCTGTGCACGGGTTTTGCTCTGATTGCAGCGAGCAGGGGCCACTCTTCGTTGTGGTGCACGGGCTTCTCATTGCAGTGGCTTCTCTTGTTGTGGAGCACGGGCTCTGGGCGCGCAGGCTCAGTAGTTGTGGCGCACAGACTTAGTTGCTCTGCGGCATGTGGGATCTTCACAGGCCAGGGCTCGAACCCGTGTCCGCTGCATTGGCAGGCTGATTCTTAACCACTGTGCCACCAGGGAAGCCCTCCGTGTATTTTTTACTTTTACTTTTTTATCTCCTAACTCCTGCCCTTAATCTTTAATCTCCTATATTTATATGGGTTTTGTCTAAAATTTTATTTCATGGATTTTTATCCTTTATCTCTTTTGCTTTTAGGTTTTTAGTCTTTAATCTCATTGACCTCTAGCCTTTTATACTTTATTTTAAACGTCATTTATTTTCTTTTATTATTTTTGACTGTTAATCTTTTGCCCTTGTTAGGCTTTTTAGTCTCCCATTTTAATCTGTATTTTATTCCTTTTTCTTTTTATTTCCCTTCTCAGTGTTATAATGTTACTGTCTTTCTAAACTCCCATTCTTCCTTAATTATTAAAAATTGATCATATATTTTTCCTTAATTAATTTTTAAAATCATGGCTGAAGGAGTGTGATTATAGAGGTAGGAGCCACGGACAAGACCTGTACTAGAAGTGGGGGGAATGGGAAGTTTTCCTTTCTGCCCATGCTGCCTTCACGGGTCTCCTCTTAGTAACATCATTTGCTTCTTTCTCCTGAACGGTTCATTGTTTTTTCTTATGATTACATAAGAGTGTTCAACATTTCCTTATTTCAATTTCCTGCAGCAGAGTTATTTTTCTCTGGGGAACTGAATTTTGAAGTTAGCAATGGTCTTGCAGGGCTCACCTAGAATCAAGGGGAACAAGAAGATTGATTCCCTGTGGAACATAGGGAATATGTTCCATAGGGAATATGGAATACTTCATCTTTAATGTGTAATTCATCATTTTTGAAAACGTGAACAAAAGGTTTTTAAAATTTAATATCTTCTGAATGCAATATTACAAGAGAAGTAAATAATTCTAGTTTTTTTCTCTCTTACTTTTGTTTTACCCTTGCTTTCATTCTTTTCTCATCTGTAAAAATGAGTATTATAATTCTAACTCTGTAAGCTTGCAGTGAGAATTAAATGAGAAAAATGTATGTAATTATGAATAGCATAACGCATAAACTATAGTAGCTTCTCAGTGGAAATTTCCCTTTCCTTTTCTTCCTAGCCAATTAAAAATCATATTAAATAAATTGCATATATATTGATCCAGAAGAATTAATTTTGAACTTCATAGCTTATAGAAACAACCAAAGCATATGCTTATTATTAAATACAAATAGTTTGTGGATATAAAAGACCTAACAAACACACAGCAATCGATTTTGTTAATAGTTATTTCCTCACTTGGAAATATATTCTTTTACTGATGATTGATGTCCTTATTAGGGACTATACCAGACCAGAACAAAATTTTTCTCCCTCCAAGTAACCTTAAGAATCAAAGAACCAGTGTAGGAACATTTTTTAGCATAAGATGCATTACTTTAAATGAAAAATTTCTCAAGGTGGTTCCATGATGCAATGAATAGGGCTTTGGACTTCTAAATGAAAAATCTCTCACAATATATATCTAAGAACCGATGATGGTGGTATATATGGTAGCTTAGGAAAAAATTCCAGAGAATTTCCATCCCAGGGCCCCCACATTGGAGAACTTCCAGGGTGTGTCATCCACACAGGCTATAACATAAGTGATACCTCCTGGGCTTATGTGATTCCAGCGACCTGTGTATCTAATTTTGATGTCAGCACCATTTACTGTGCCGGGTTGCCCTCTCTACTTATCATCATCTCAGTATGATTTATTTTTTTCCTGGGAAAAATAAACACAACATTTTAAATATATAGCCTTACTCTCCCAGAGTCTATTACTCACTCTCAGGCCAGGAGCTGAGAGAAGTAAGGTGGACCAAAGCTTTAAAACTCTGTTCTGGGGACTTCCTGGTGCCAGTGGTTAAGACTCCATGCTTCCACGGCAGGGGTCACGGGTTCCATCCGCAGTAGGGGAACTAGGATCCTGTGTGCCTTGCAGCACTGCCAAACCTCCCCCCCAGAACCCCATAAACTCTGTTCTGACCTGTTGCCATTCAAAGCCTGTTTAAAACTCTGCCCTGGATGCCTCAATGGAAAGTCTATTCCTTCCCCTTTTATCAGTGATTTATTTGAGCTTAAATAGGTCCATCTTCATTATGTCACAGCAAATGTGGGTCATCCAAGTGCCTGTTTTAAAATAAATGGTGGCCACTTTAGAGTGACCTGAAAAGACTTTCACATTCTTTTAAGTCAAATTTAAATGTTATTACAATTTTCTTATCACTTTAAGAAACCCTCAGGTTTAATAAATGGAAATAGGAAGAACTGAATTTGGGTAGCATCGTTGGCCACTAGGAACAGGTACTGGACGTGTGAAGCTAAGGTCTTGACGACTGCCTGGTAGGAGGGGTTCATTTTCTCAGTTTCGCAGATCAAACTCAGAACTCCAAACACTGAGAATCAGAAGCTGCTCACTAATCAGCTGTCATCATTTTATTATCATGAACCAGCAGTGCTCTACTAGGTAACCAAACTGGCTCTGTAATTACTGCTGAGGAAGAAGAAGGAATTCAGATCAAATATTTTAATACCAAAGATTTTATTTTGGGAGGGTGAGATTTACCCTGACATTTAACTGTGTTTTAGTTGACATGTCTATACGGCAAGTTTTACTTCTTCAGTTGTATTATATTTTGCAACTGGTTTATTTTGGAGGAGATATCAGAGTGCACAATTTAAATCTTTTCTGGCTTCCTGACAGTTATGTTTTTAATTTCACAGGTGGGTATCTGTTTCTTTAACTGTTTTCCCGGCTAACAATATTTTGGCTCTAATCTGTGGTGTAGAATTTGGGGTCTCAACCACCTTTTCTTGTGTGTACTAAAGAAGAACTAATACAACTTTTTTCCCATTTTATATTGAAGTATATTTGATTTCCAATATTATACTAGTTTCAGGTGTACAGCATAGTGATTCAGTATTTTTGCAGATTGTACTTCACTATAGGTTATTACAAGACAATGGCTATAATTCCCTGTGCCATGCAGTATATCCTGTTGTATACATAGTAGTTTGTGTCTGTTAATACCATACCCTTAATTTGTCCCTTCCCCTTTCCCTTTCTGCTTTGGTACCACAAGTTTGCTTTCTCTGTCTGTGAGTCTGTTTAGAGCCATCATGTGATCCAGCAATTCCAATACAACATTTTGAGGGGCTGCTTGGCCAGTGTAAACATCCTCTCTCAGCTCGGAAGTAGAGCAATACATGCTTGTCAGTCTCCACATTTTTCATTGGAGAAAATTAGCCCCACTCCATCTCAGTTGGTTGGTAAAATATACATTTCCACATTTAATCCACGTCTTGACAGCAGGCACCAGGCCATCTATTGCTTTGTCTGTCAAGCACTGTTCCCCTATTCTGGAAGTAGCAACTTCCAGATATTCAACTTCCAGATAAAGAATATTCTTTACTAGAAAATTACTGGTCCACCCTGTTACAGAATGAATGTTTGCATCCCCCCAAATTTATATGTTGAAGCCCTAACCACCCAGTGTGGCTATTTTTGGAGATGGAGGCACTAAGGAAGTAATTAAGGTTAAATGAAGTCATAGGGTGGGACCTTTAAGATGCAGTAGTTCCCAGTGGTCAGGATCTAGGCCAAAGAAATTGATCTGAAAGAATGAAGCTAATATTCCTGGAAAAACAGAGATGAGAGAGGAAGAGGGTATTGATTGTGGTCAAGGCCTTGATTCCAGTTGTTTTGCAGGCCCAACTGCACCTCTTTCCTTCTGGTAATTTCATGGATGAGCCTATTAATTCCGTTTAGCCTCAGCTAGTTTAAGTTGGGTCTGTGTCACTTCCAACTTGTAAGTTCTGCCTAATACAGGGAGCATGACTTCCAAGCTTAATGGAACTCAGGACTCATAAACATTTGGTGAAATAAGCACACTGCCTGATGGATATGCAGCCCATTCATCCCCCCAAAACTTGCATAAAATTGTGATCCAGCATGATATCAGGAGCAACCCCTTAACACTGTTGTAATTATCTTAAGAATCTTAGGGAAATTGTGTACGTGACATAGTATCTCTTTTCTTAAGATGAACAAGGTAAGTGGGGGCACTAAGACTGTTTTTGAGGAATAACATCATGCTTTAGTGAAAGAGCATAGGATTGAATTTGAAACCCTAGAGTTCAAATGAGGCTCTGGCCCTTAGAAGAGTTGGGAGTTCTTCATGGGTAGGCTTGGAGGGCATTATGCTAAGTGAAATAAGTCAGAGAAAAAAACTGTACAATATCACTTATATGTGGAATCTTAAAAAAATACAAAAAACTAGTGAATATAACAAAAGAAACAGGCTCACAAATATAGAGAACAAACTAACAGTGATCAGTGGGGAAAGGGAAGGGGGAGGGGCAGTAGAGGGGGGATTAGGAGGTACAAACTACTGTGTATAGCATAAGCTAGAAGGATGTATTATACAATATGAGGAATATAGTCAATATCTTACAATAACTGTAAACGGAGTATAACCTTTAAAAACTGTGAATCACTATATTGTACGCCTATAACATAATACTGTACATCAACTATACTTAAAAAAGAAAAAAAGCTGTGAGTTCTTACAAAAAGTAAGTACGTTTGTGAAGTAATGATACATAACGTATGCCTACATATCTCACATTGTGGTTATAAACCAGTGTATGTGCAAAGTGCTTTCTCAATTAGTAACCATAAATCATAAATGTGATTCATTAATTCCAATCTCACTTTTATCACGTGAATTTCAAGGTACCTTGTTCAATCCTTTTTTTCTTGCTGCACTAGAGCTCTGAATATTGCTGCTTGTGGAAATCTGCACCTTGACAAGAGGAGTAGGTTGTGGGGAAAAAAGTCAAGAATGTTGGCAAGATGGGTCAGCAATTCCGTTGGCTGGGCTGATGGAGATCTTTTATGTGCCATCTAGCTCCAAGCCCAGGGCTCTGGGTGCTTTGTGCAGATAAAAACCAAGGTCAGCTAAGGTTTTGAGTGTTCACAACAGAATCATTTAATTTGGCTCATCCAAGGGTTTATTTGGTTATCAGCACGTTGTCTGCTTCCAGTTTAAATCTATTCTGTTCCAACTTTGGATTTCTCCCTTTAGAGTTGTGTGTGTGTGTGTGTGTGTGTGTGTGTGTGTGTGTGTGTGAGAGAGAGAGAGAGAGAGAGAGGAGAGGGGGAGAGACAGACAGACTGACAGAAGAAAGATTTTAATTTTTTTCCTTCTAATGAGTGTTCATCAAAAATTACGGGATATAGATTCAAAAAAATTATGGGATTTAGAGAAAATATTCATTAAAAAATTTATCCCATAACTCTCCTGTATAGAAACAATCACTGCTAGTTGTAAATTTCTTTTCTGTGCATAATATATTTGTATAGTTGAGCTTATATGTATATACAATTTTGCATCCTGGCTTTTTAAAATAGCATAATATCTTGATAATTTCCCAGAGTCATTAAAATTCTTAGCAAATATAACTCATGACTGTTTAATAACTCATAATCTAGGCATACCTTTTATCTTTCATCATCCCATTTTTAGATATTTAGGTGAATTCCAAATTTTTGCTCTTATAAATAACATTGTGATTAATTTTTTCATTAAATTCAGTACTAGTACTCTTTATAAAGAATTTTCTAATTATTTGTGGCACTTTTGCCATATTTGGAGACTGTCCTACTTAAAGACAGGTTAGTTCTGAAGATTGTGTGTAAGTCCACTTGTTTTTACGTCCAAAAAGCCCAGCAAAAACTAGTGCTGTTGCCAGTAGGCAAAGACAAGGGACCTTGCTTTGGCTGGTGGTTTTATTTATTTTTGTCTAGGTCTCTAGGCTGAACATTCATGAGCTGGTGAGTTTATGTTCTAATTTCTTAGATATTGAATTTGCTTTTGTGCTATTCACTAGTGCTCCCCAGTTATCCAGTTTTGTACCTTATTTTAATTCACCTAACATGTTCTGATTGTATACACACAGAACACATTTACAGCAAAAACATGAAAAACAGTGGAAATTCTGAAGAAGAAAGTTAAAGTTAAAATGATCAGTGACTGTACTACTGCATTTAAGCTTTTGATATATTTTTATCTCAGTGGGTATTTGTGTGTGTTTGTACTTTGCCCCACATAATCAGACTTGTACTTTATATACATTGTATTCATGGAAGTCATCCTGGAGTGATCAGTCCTGGTGGTATCGGTTTCATATCTGGGTGTGTGAGTAACTCTTGTTTTCTGTGGACCATCTCTTTGCACTGTGACCTATCACTTTGCCAATCATGCAGTCGGGTGACGATAATGAAATTGGTGCATGAAGTATATTTCGTGGTCCATGAAGAAGGTAGAGGTAAATTGAAACTCCATGTTACATCTACTAACTCTGTGACCTTGGACAAAGTTTATCCCCTCAGAGCCTTTGTTTCTAGGCCTATAAAACAGAATAAATAATAATAGCTACTTTACAGGGTTGACATGTGGATCAAATGGAATAATGGATAAGAAAATCAAAATGTGACCTGTTCAGCCCTGTAGCCCTGGTGGCTAAGAACTAAAAGATCTTTTAAAGTGGAAAAATGGTGGAGCAGCCTGTGAAAACAAATATCAGGACACTCTTAGCTACAAAAGCCTCAAATCCAATACTTTCTTCCATTTAGGGGAAGGTTTGAGTTTTGCAATACAGGCTCATCTTTTAGACCTTGTCCACTTTCAGCACTGGTTTAGAATCTTATGGAAATTTTACCTTTGTAAGCAACAGCAGCAGAGTTACATAGTATACATTAACTCATTTGTTCATTAACTCGTGTATTCATTAAATAAAATATTATGCATATCTTACTGTGTGTCAGTTACTGTGCAAAACTCTAGGGATACAATGTAAGTAAGGCATAGAAATTGATCTTCAGGAGTACACACAGGTGTAGGAAACAGTTATATAAGCACAGTCTTACGTTCATAGTACTGATGCAAACGACTTTCTGGGGAAACGAAGGTAAGGAAGCAGTCAATTCTGAGTGGCAGTGGTGGGGAGGAGGGCTTGCAAGATCCCCAAAACAGCGACACTGGAATAAGTCTTATATATACAAAGAATGAAGAGTTGTCCTTCTTCCCTAGGAGAACAACATATGCAAAGGCCAGAGAAGCCATGCTTGGAGAAGAGGGATAATGGGGAAGCCTAGAACAGAGCAGGAAAAAGAAAATTTTGTAGGAAATGAGGGATTTGGGGTGGATGTCTGGGGTTTGGGGTGGATGTGTTTTTGTCTGCCCAGCAACTCAGTGAGCTCTCCTGTTCTTAGTTCAAGTCATTTCAATAGAGCTGACCCATCTCCTGCCTCCAGTGACAGTAGATGTGACTTTAAGAACAATTGAGAAAATTAGTTATTTAATAAAAATACCTTGTAAGATTCACAACCTTGTGCAATATAAGATTTATGGAGAAAATTAATAAAAGGAACTCCTGGCCTAGACAAAGTTTAGGAGACACTAACCCATATGATAAGAAAGATGGTTCCATTGCTAATATTCAATTCAGTATCATCTGAACCAGGACATAGATGCAGTTCTACCAGCAAACATGAGATATTTTCCTGGTGGAAGAGACAGTATAAAGTCATATTGACTAGATAACTAAAACATTTGCTCTTGTGTGAAAGTCTTTAAAAATAGTAGGCCAACCAATGGGAACTGTGTTCTCAAAGGTTAAACATTTATTTTGTCAACTGTTTAAATGATTTGGGTTAGACTCATTATTTTTCCTGCAGTTTGTGTGTCTTGGAGTCAACGTACATTTCTTTAGGCTTTGCTTAAGTTGCGGTGGTCAACTGGTGAATATGTTATTGGCAGTGTAATAAGGAAGGGAAGAATATATTTTTAGCGAATATTCTTGGGTCGCCTTAGAATGCTGTTGGCTTTCCTACAAACCCTGATTCTACCAACTGTGAAATAGAGACATTGCTAAGCTGTGGGAGACCTTTGGTGTTTTTTTCTGTTTTGTTTTGTTTTTTGCAGTACGCGGGCCTCTCACTGCTGTGGCCTCTCCCGTTGCGGAGCACAAGCTCCGGACGCGCAGGCTTAGCGGCCATGGCTCACGGGCCCGGGGACTCCGCGGCATGTGGGATCTTCCCAGACCGGGGTACGAACCCGCGTCCCCCGCATCGGCAGGTGGACTCTCAACCACTGCGCCACCAGGGAAGCCCCAACCTTTAGTGTTTTGATACCATCTTGGAAGCAAATAAGAGTGAGGAATACTTGATTGCTACAGTTTGCCTTGTCTTCTCTTGTACATTCAAATGTGGAGCCCGCCTGCCACCTCACAAGACAGAAAACTGGTGAGAAGAAGCAGCTCCAGTAGTCAGTGGAAGAAAGGAGTTTCAGGTACAGAGTGCCGGCTGGGTGGGAACCCCCGATGGGTTAGAATTAGGAGGAAGAGCATCCAGCCTGGAATGCTTACTTTTCCATTAATAATGAAACTGTTGACGTTATAATTATCTTGACTCTTATCACGGTTATTAATCTTAAGGTTTCTCAGCTGTCTGCTGCTGGAGAAAATAAACCAAGTGGTTCTTTTTGTGTGGGATTGGAGCTAGGTCTTAGTTCAGAGGAACCGTTCCTAATGCCATCAATTTGAAGTCTAGTTGAAAGGTTTTCTAGGCATCTCACCCAGCAGCTACATGGAGATAAAAGTGTTTTATCTGGAACATGTGTGAAGCTAGAAAAAAAATGTGTAGGTACAAAGCATACTTTTTTAGAGTTTCAGGTGGGGGAAAGAGATTCTCTGTGTTTCCGAGTCACACTATTTTGCCGATTTCTTTTAAAAAAGGAGAAAATGGGACATTCTAGCTTGACACAACTGAGAGGAAATCAGCTTGATCCAGCTGTCTGCAGCATCAGAACTGATTGCAGCTGGCTCACCTCTAATTATAGAATCTCTGTTATTGGTGATGTAAGTGGCCAAATCTGTGGTTTGACTTCTATGATCCCTGGCTTTTGAAAAGCTGGGATTTTGAGATTATGTTTTTCTCTCTGCATAATCAACTAAACACATTTAAATTAACTCTTGGGGCAAATATAATTAAGGAGCTGCAGATGATATTTTTGTTCCTTTCGCTGACTAGAGTATGCCCTAACTGTGCCTTAAATCCTGTTTCCATGGGATTCAGTCTAGAGCATTCAGCTCTGATGTCCTGAGGTATTTGGAGAGGCCAAGGTCAACATAAGCAATTCTGAGTTTCAGAGAAAGTTTATTTCTCTAACGGTTTGTGTTTAGAGAAGATTTCAACAGAATTATTGCGTCTCAACTTTACTCTGAACCCTTCATTGATCATTTGCCTTTCTTGCTCTCATTTTCTCCATTAATTCTGTTTTTGCAGACTGGTTTAGAGAGAAACAAGTGGTGAGATAAGTTATCAGTGTCAATGTATTCATCTACCCAGGCTGCTATAAAAAGTAGCATAGACTGGGGGACTTAACAGACATTTATTTCCCACAGTTCTGGAGGCTGAGAAGTCCAAGGTCAATGTGCTGGCTGATCCCTGTTCCTACTGAGAGCCCTATTTCTGGCTTGTGGTTCGTTGTCTTCTTGCTGTGTACTTAAATGGTGGGTAGCTCTCTGGTCTCTTCTTTTTTAAAAAATTAATTAATTAATTAATTTTGGCAGTGTTGGGTCTTTGTTGCTGTGCACAGGCTTTCTCTAGTTGCGGTGAGCAGGGGCTACTTTTCGTTGTGGTGCATGGGCTTGTCATTGTGGTGGCTTCTCTTGTTGTGGAGTACGGGCTCTAGGCGCATGGGCTTCAGTAGTTGTGACACACAGGCTCAGTACTTGTGGCGCATGGGCTTAGTTGCTCCACAGCATGTGGGATCTTCCCAGAACAGGGATCGAACCCATGTCCCCTGCATTGGCAGGCAGATTCTTAGCCACTGCGCCACCAGGGAAGTCCCTCTGGCCTCTTCTTATAAGGACACGGATCCCATCATGAGGATCCCACCCTCATGACCTCATCCAAACCTAGTTACTTCCAAAGGCCCCATCTCCAAATACCATCACATTGGGTGTTAGAGCTTCAATGTATGAACTTCAGGGGGCACAAATATTCAGCCCATAATAGTCAGGAAAACCTTGGTTAGTTAGAACTTAACAAACTAACTCTCAACTTGTCAGTTTAAGAGGAGACACATCACAGGTTGACTTGGCTAGAAGGTATCTTAAGTAGCCCTAAGGTGGTCATCCACCCAGCATCAGGTATCATCTTTGTGTTTGGTAGCAAGCCATCATGATTAATGGTGAGAACGTTGCTCAAACACTGAAATATCTTAAGGTATGTATTAGTCAAAATACAGTATGTTTTCTAAACACATTCATAAACCCAGACTCATAAACCACAAAGGTTTTCAATTTGTTTTGGAGTGAAAAGATTTTAATTACAAGCAAGCAGGGAATTTTATATACACAGTATCCTTCATTCCCTGAATATTTAAGCAAGATATTATCTGGCTATAATAAATAAAAATACCTAACTTCTATTTTGATTTGTCAGATAGATAGTTATTGGACAAATTTAACTGTTCTTTACCTCCACACCAATCTGTTATTAAGCGATCATCAATCCTAACTCAGAAAATGTCTCTTTTCCTTGATCCGTTAGCAAGCAGAGCCTAAGGCGAGAATTGAAGTGCTGAAACTTTTAGAGGTATAGATCTGGGGCAGCAAGGCGGAGGAAGAAGACAAGTGGGCCAAAGAAAGATGTGATGCTGTGTGACGTGATATATTTTCATACTGGCTACCATGTCCCAATGAGTCACAAAGAGAATTGGCAAGTCATTCAGGAAGCTTGCTCACTTAGCATGAAGGACCCTCCCGAAGGGCTATGAGGAGGACATGCACCTCGAGGTGGTCCAGACAAGTGGGAAAGGAAGACAGATTATCCATCTGACACTCTCCTGTTCCCCATTTCCCACTGGTCAAGTTTCACTATGTAGGGACTTAACTCTCCACGTTTCTGGATTGTGCCATCAGTCCCCTGGGAAGCAGAGGAAGCCACTGCATGGCATTCATGTCCTAAGAGGCAGGAGTAATTTGCATGAGGGTCATGGGGCCATGGAGGCCTGAGAATTTAACTCATATCTTCCATTTCGGGGAATTTAGTGGAGCAGTGGTGTGGTCCAGGAGATAGCCGTTGCCTTAGAAAGCAGAGGGCAGTCAGCCCATTGGAGTTGACATACAAGGTTCAACGTGATAGAAAATCCTACTGTCCAATTTGAAACTTTGTGACATGAGAACTTTAGAAAAAGTAAAAATATAGAAGAAAAAGCATGAAAATGATTACTGTTTAGGAAAATAGACTTATTCATAAACAGGATTCTCCATAGAAACAGAGCCAATAGGAGATATCTATATCTACATCTACATCTATCTATATGTCTGTCTATCAACATACATATAAGTACAGAGATTTATTGTAAAGAATTGGCTTATACAAACACAGAGGCTGGTAAATCCAAAATCTGCAGGTTGTCCAGTGGTGCAGGAGACCTACAGAGAGCTGATGTTTCAGTTCGAGATTGTCAGGCAGAAAGAGCCAATGTCACATGAAGTCTGAAGGCAGTCAGCCAGAAAATTCTCTCTTACCTTGGGGGAGGGTCTTTTTGTTCTATTCAGGCTTTCGACTGATTGGATGAGACCCACCCACATTACTGAGGGCAATCTGCTTACTCTTACTATTAAAATGTTAATCTAATGGAATGTTAAAGTCTAGTAATTTAAATGTTAATCTCATCTAAAAAACACCCTCCAGAAACACTCAGAATAATGTTTGACCAAATATCTGGGCATCCTGTGACCCCATCAAGTTGACCCATAAAATTAGCCATCAAAAGTGGTCATCTGTCTTACTGGAAAGTTCTGTGTGAAACAGTAGGAAGGTATTAAAGCTAAGCAGTTCTGAATTCAAGCCCAGGCTCTGCCAGTTATTAGCTTTTTGACCCTAGGTAAGTCAATTTATGCCTTTGGGCCTTGGCCTCCTCATCTATAAGATGTGGGGTTAGATGTCTAAGGACTTGATAAGTCCCAAATTTTCTGATTATACAATTCTTGGTACTTACCTACAAAAGCTGTGTTATAAAGAGATTAGAGGCCATAGTCTACCTACAGTTAAAGCCAAACACAAGAAACCTATGTAAACTTGTAAAGCAAGATAAATTTATGTCAGCTAGATGGCAGAACCTCCTGATTTACTGAATGGGATGAGAAAGACTGAAAATGGAACTAGATTTGAAAAGGACAACTGTTGGAACATTAAGTGAGATGCAGTTTTCCTCTCCTGTGTTTTGTGACTACACTATAAGACCAATGGCATTTAGTTTGCCAATTCTCTTTCTGGGTTCCTGGTGATAATTTTCTTCGCACCTTTCTCTTCTTGTCCCAGTTGTTTTCTGTCCTGTTGCCTTTGTGTGGAAGTCGATGTGTTAGCGCACAGAATCTAGCCCTAAATGTACTGCCAGCTATAAGACAGAATACATCCTCTTAGATAATGATCATCAGGTCTGAGTATATGTAACAATTATAAGGAGATTGTACCGTAGGTGGTATGCATACATGAATAATAATAAGTATTGTTATTAATATGGCAAGTTGGCTCTGTTATTCCAGTCTGAGAGTATGTGAGATTGATAAGTTTGGTAACTTTTCATATAAAATAGTAAACTTGAGAAATAGCAGATATTTGGTCATTTGGGTGCAAAAATTTATTTTTATTTTTTAAAATGCAAAAATGCCTTCTTAAGGCAGTTTATTCTCCAACCAGTCAATTTGCCATCCTCTGTGCTGGATACTGTTGGTTCCCAAAGCACATTCTCTAGAAACTCCTCTCCCTGTTCATACATCAGTGGTGCTGAGAGACTTTTCTCTCTGTGGCTATAGTTATTTCTAATTGGAACTGAAGTGACAGTGTGTGTGGCAGCCATATTTCACAATGGGGACAGTAAAACAGAGAAAGCCAAACTGGAGGGAGAGGGAAGGGGGAGGAGGAAAGGGAGAGGGGGAGGGGAGGGGAGAGAAGGAGAGAGGAGGAGGGGAGAACAGACTCAGCCCTGAGGAGGACAAACGAGAGATGGCAGAAGAGCACAAGGCAACTGTTAGTTCACGTCCTTGTACCTTGTATCTAAAGTAAAGATGGCGAAGGGAAATTCATTGGTTAGATCCAGCCCGTAGAAACATTTTGTTTGATCTACATAGCTTAAAAAAATAATTTGCAACTGAGAGATTTTATATAAAAGATCCATATTCATAACTTGTTTTTAAAAAAGCGTATGTTCTGGCAACTTTTTTTTTTTTCCAGTATGCAGGCCTCTCGCTGCTGTGGCCTCTCTGGTTGCGGAGCACAGGCTCCAGACATGCAGGCTCAGCAGCCATGGCTCACGGGCCCAGCCACGCCGCGGCATGTGGGATCTTCCTGGACCGGGGCACGAACCCGCATCCCCTGCATCGGCAGGCGGACTCTCAACCACTGCGCCACCAGGGAAGCCCTGTTCTGGCAACTTTTGACCCACATTCCTTCATGGCAACGATGGAGCAACGGGCTGCAGGTGAGCTGTAGGTAGCTCCTTTAGACAGAACAGGAACTCTGTCCTCTTCACCGCAGTCACCACCACCCGCAGTGACTCCTTCCCACCTGCTTAACTGGCTTAGGATGGCTGCCTGGCCTCTCTGAGCTTTTGAGTTAAAGACCTTTGTAGGAGTCTCTTCTGTGGTCTAATCACCTTTAAATACTTTTCTCTCTAATCTACTCAGCACATCATAGGTGCCAATGACTAACTGTGACTGATGCCTAGAGATATTGCTGGAAACAGGCCTGCTCCAAACATCGGAGGGTCCTGGAGCAATACTGGTATTTAAAAGCAGTAAAGCGAGTTAGCAGGCTGTCAAATAAAATCCATTCTACCCTCCACCTGTGGCACATATATCTTTGTAATAATAAATCGAGAATATCCTTTAAGCTTTCATAGAATTAAATCTGGCAATGTGCCAAAGATGGCTGATTTTTTTTTTTTTTTTAAAGAATTATTTTTGCACATGTCTTGTGGTTCTTTGAATGAGATAGTGGGAGCAGTAAAATAAAGACCTACAGAATTTATTAATTGCTTTATATTTATCCCATAAAATTTATTTTCTGCTTTTATTTCAGCAGAACAAATACGTTGTTAAAACAAGATTTTCAAATAATTGTGGTCTATTCTCGGCCATGCCATCTTTGTGAGTTATTGTGGTTCTAGATAGTTTTTTATTAACTTTATTTCAGAGAAACTTTGTGTTCTTAAAGTAGTAACAAGTGGAATTGTCCAAAAAATGCTTAAAGCAATATTTCAACTTGGAAATAATCATGAACTTTACATGTACAAGCCATGAATTTACAGATCATGTTTAAACATTGTAATAGAATTGCATGTGGTAAAATATCACAGACAATATTATAAAATACTTTAATTTCATTATATAAATCTATTATACTTATTCCTTAATTTTTACCCTATCTTATAGCAATTTTAGATCCACACAGTAAACTAAGGAGTTGCTATCATGCATGTATGTCTTTAGATAGGGCAGGGTGTGTGTG
The DNA here is from genome assembly GCF_003031525.2 of Neophocaena asiaeorientalis asiaeorientalis. Lineage (NCBI taxonomy): Eukaryota > Metazoa > Chordata > Mammalia > Artiodactyla > Phocoenidae > Neophocaena > Neophocaena asiaeorientalis. Next base: position 4,011,602 of record NW_020175199.1, read on the forward strand.
TGTGTGTGTGTGTTAATCTACCAGAAAAGGGAAAATTTTGTATGGTTCAACCTGATACGTCTTTAAGTTATTTGAATTGTTTCATGTTGTAAAATGGTTCTCAGCTGCCAACACCTCACTAATTTGTGTCTCTTGAACTACGAGTAGGAAAGAAAAGAGGCGAAATGGGTGATCCACCTTAAACCAGACCCCACAATCTCCTAAATATCCCAACTTTGCCATCCTCCCTTAAAGAGGGTAGTAAGACTCTGGGACGGTGGTATTCTCCCTTATCAGGTAAGAATAAATTCACCTTGGTCTTATGAAAAGGCCGTTTTGATGATATTTTGGGGGGAGTCAGCATTTGGCAAAAGAAGAATGGCTGAACACTGATAACTGGTGAAGCTGAATATATAACAAACACATATGGTGTTTGTTATACTGGTCTCTCTACTTTTATGTGTGTTGGAAAAGTTAAAAAAAAAAATGCTTGCGTTAAAACCTAGCTGGTCTGCAGGCCAAGAAAAGGAACTGATGAGTGAGTAATGAGAGCTCAAGACAACGTGATACGTAAGGCAGAAAATAGAGCCCTGGTGGCAGCCCCCTGTGGCCCCATCACAGGGTCTCCCTCAATTTGAGGAGTGAGAACATGAAACTCCCAACCCCATTCTTGACAATGTACAGCGCAGCCAAGCATCCCTGCTCACTCCTGAGTGGTACAAGGCAGACCCCCGGCCAGCCTACTGTTCTCATGAGCGTGCTCTCTGTCTGTGGTGGTACTCACTCCAGAGCTTGGAGAGTGTGAGGTAAACCCTCTTCCACGGTGTTATTTCTTTTTATTTTTAAATTTTATTGAAGTATAGTTGATTTACAATGTTGTGTTAACTTCTTGTGTACAGCAAAGTGACTCAGTTATACATATATATATTCTTTTTCATGTTCCTTTCCATTATGGTTTATCCCACGATACTGAATATAGTTCCCTGTGCTATACAGTAGGACCTTGTTGTCTGTGCATCCTATATATAATAGTTTGCCTCTGCTCATCCCAAACTCCCAACCCTTCCCTCCCCCGCCCCCGTCCCCCTTGGCAGCCACAGGTCTGTTCTCTATGTCTGTGAGTCTGTTTCTGTTTTGCAGTTATTTCTTACTATAGTAGGAAGAAGGTAGGTACATCAGTAAGGGGATTGTTAGCATGTGAAACAGCATAGGAGCCAGGCAGTTGGGAGAATCCCAGGGCCTGACTGGAAATCCAGATACCCCCACTGACTCTTAATATCTGCATGTGCTTTGCCACGTCTTTCCTCACTTCCTTTCATAACTCTCATAATCCTGTTTTCTCCTGAGCCTTCTTTATGACCTCAGCAGCCTCCAAGCAGTTCCCTTCCTCCACATCTACTCCCAGACCTTTGGTAATTATCATGGGGATGGGGTGCTGGGAGAGGGAGTTGTCCTCTTACTCCCTTCAGCTTCCTCCCGTAGAAACGACTCCAGGAAGCAACCTACATGCCCATCGACAGAAGAATGGATAAAGAAGATGGGGCACATGCGTACAATGGAATATTACTCAGCCATCAAAAAGGATGAAATTGGGCCATTTGCAGCAATATGGATGGACCTAGAGATTGTCATACTGAGTGAAGTAAGTAAGACAGAGAAAGACAAAGATATGATAGTGCTTGTATGTGGAATCTAAAAGAATGGTACAAATGAACTTATTTACAAAACGGAAATAGAGTCACAGATGTAGAAAACAAACTTATGATTACCATGGGGGACATTGGGGGAGGGATAAACTGGGAGACTGGGATTGACATGTACACACTACTGTATATAAAATAGATAACTAATAAGGACCTGCTGTAGAGCACAGGGAACTCTTCTCAATACTCTGTAATGACCTATATGGGAAAAGAATCTAAAAAAGAGTGGATATAGGTATATGTATAACTGATTCACTTTGCTGTACAGCAGAAACTAACACAACATTGTAAATCAACTCTACTCTAATAAAAATTTAAAAAAAAAAGAAGGCAAAAGGCCAAAAAGAAAAGAAAAACAGCTCCAGGAATGGTGGAGTTGTAGGCAGCCAGGCCCACCCACAGAAGCCAGTTTACCCATAATGTAGCAGCAGCTGGAGGAAAACACTATTGAAACAGTCCCATTCTGTTTCCAAAAATAGAGCCCAATTTTCTGAGTGGATCATTGAGGCTTCCTAGAAGTTAAGTAGCACCCACAAGTCAACATACCAAGTAGTAAGCCAAACAATGTTTAGTACTCTTGTAGTACCATTAGTTCAGATTCTTATCCCCTGGCCAGTCCCTTACCACTTTCATTAAGTGATTTACTGTGTTGATGTGGTCATTGCCTAGATAGAGTTTTAACTTCAAAGTTTTTTTCCCTTTATCTATGCAGTTTTTTTTCTCTTTCTTTCTTTCTTCTCTATATCCCTTCCCTCTCTTGCTCTCACATTTCCCCTTTCCCCCTCCCTCCCTCCCTCTCCCTCCCTCTCCCTCCCTCT
>NW_020175199.1:4014174-4039097 GCF_003031525.2 Neophocaena asiaeorientalis asiaeorientalis
TCTTTCCCTCCTTCCTCTCCATCTCTTTTTTTCTTTGTTTTCTTCCCTCCCTTCCAAAAGCAGGCCATGCAACTTTTTCACATTTCCCAAGAATGACAAAATTTTAAAGCTGGCCAAGTCACTAAAGACTGTCAAATCTAGCTGCTTCATAACTGAGGATACTGAGGTCTAGGAAAGTTTAGCCACTCACCACCCATGGCTGAGCGTATTCATGGTAGAACAGAGGCAGCTTTCAAGCCCCATAACTCTTCACCTGTACATTTTTTTGTATTATGCTGCTTTCTAGGCTTTTCAGCTTTCAGCATTTTAGTTATTAAATGAATAGTATCTCTAATGGGTGATAAGCCTTTTTTTTTTTTTCCTACGGTACGCGGGCCTCTCCCACTGCAGAGCACAGGCTCCGGACGCGCAGGCTCAGCGGCCATGGCTCACGGGCCCAGCCGCTCTGCGGCACGTGGGATCTTCCCGGACCCGGGCAGGAACCTGTGTCCCCTGCATCAGCAGGCGGACTCTCAACCACTGTGCCACCAGGGAAGCCCCAGTGATAAGCCTTTTAACATTTATATTTCTTTGTAAGTTGATTCTAGATATTCTATTTTTGCTCACTGGATTGACCATTTCTGGTCAGTTTTGTGGTAGTAATTCATGTCCTCTTGTTCCAGGATTTGATATTTACTGTTGTAGCTGAGAGGCACAGTATCACACATGAATTTTTAATGATTTCTTGAGGAACATTAAGAAGTTAGGTGGTTTCTGTGCAAAGTCCAGTCCAGTGACAACACGCCCAGCAGTGATCTGAGTTGAATCCTGCACTGAGGTATTGATACCAAATATAGATACAGAGCAGCCCTGACTGCTCCAGGGCCCAAGGGAATGCATTCTCTCTGGATGTATGTAAACCACTTGCAAATGACAGGCAGCTTACAAGGTCCATGGAAGGTGGAGCTAAACCCTTGTCTCAAGGAGGTGATAAGGGCAAATTTTATTTTATAACAGTATGTCCTTAGTAATTACAAATAGTTGTAGAGTGAGACATTATGCTTTTGGAACTATAAATATCTGCTCTTTTTAGTATTAGCAAAGAGTTTTCCTGCCTAATCTTAGCAATGTATGACTTCTGAGTTATTTTTTTTCCAGTATGATTGGTGGCTGGTACATTTTATTAAGTTTCACTAGCCTACATTTGTGAGCCCACTGGGGAAAGGGCTGGGAGAAGGAGAGAAAAGGCCTAAGAGACAAGGGAGGATATGACTAGAAGGGTTTTCTTTGTTGCTACCGAGCAAAAGAAAATTCAGAATTGCTTCACGTTTGGATCTGACCCAGCTTTTATCTAGCTAGCTAATACTGGCTCCATTAGCAACATGCTCTAAGCTGGGAGTTCTTAATCTTTTTTTTCCCCTCTAAGCCATGCAGGATGCGTGATGGCTGGGGTATGGAATTTTCCCATCGTGTGCCAGGGTTATGAGCAGTACCCAGTGGAAGAGCTGCAACAACTCCACCCCTTAATCTCCACCAAAGAATGCAGCTGGGAATGCGTGGGAGACAGAGTGATGCCGTTAGAGAAAAAAGCGTGGATCGGCTCTAATTTATTATTTAGAAATTCAATTATTCACAACTGTCAATATTTGACAAATGACTTGCAAGTTGCAACATGCCAGGGTGTTGAAACAACACTGGTGAGGACTGTTGCTTGAATTAGCTAAATTAAGTAGCCAGACATTTTGTTTCTTGGGAATATCAGAACTCTTGTCTCTCTTCTTAATTAATAATTATATCATACCCTATATCATATATATATGATATATCCCCCAAAATTATAGATTAATGGTCCATTGAAATGAGAAGTATAACTATGTACTGTCATGAGTCTAAGGATGAGGAAACCAACAATCAATGTAAATGTCTGTGGCAGATTAAAAATGGATACAAATTCTTTGATGCTCCTCTCATTAGGAGGTGGGTCTGTTATCCTGCCCTTGAAAGTGAGCTGACTCATATCTGCTTTGAGTGATAGAGTATGGCAGAAGTGATGTTATACCAGTCCAGGGGAAGCCTTTCAGTGGACTGGCACCTTCTACTTTGGTCTCTTGGAGGTCAGCCACCATGTAAAAAGATAGATGACCCTGAGACTACAGTGCTGTGGGAAGTTCAAGCCACATGGAGAGGCCCTTAACGAAGAGATGCCATGTGGAGACAGAGGCCGGGAACATAGATCTGTTGGCTATTGGAGTGAAGGAGCCAGCTTGGAACGTGGTCCCCCCATCCCACCTGCCCCATCTGACACCACATGGATCAGAACTGCCCAGCTGAACTCTTTTGGGATTTCTGACCCTCAAAATCATGAACAAAAATAAATTTTTTTAAAAGCCATTAAAACAATAGATAATCAGAACAACCTAGGTTGAGAATTTTAAAGAGATACAGAATATTGTGTTGTAAGCATTGGCATTTATATAAGGAGATTACCGGTGGAAATGGGAGCAGATTTATATGGACCAAAGCTCAGAGAACATGTGCAAAGAGGATGCTGTTGATACTGAAAAGCAGAGTAGTTAAATGGAACCGTGGGAGGAGAAGGAGCAACTTAGAAACTTCTCTTGGAAAGTGTAGGAGGAATTACGGGGAGAAAAATACACTTTCCCCTTCCTAGAACAAAGGAGGTTTCACTGAGTGGGCCCCAGGTAGCTGAGATGTGTTCTGCTTATGGGTACCCATGGAAGTGTGGGGCTGTCGTTCTTCAACGGGATGACTCATTAAATTGCTATCTGTGTCTGACTAGAGCTTCAGCTATACCACTTAAAAATTTTTTTTTCTTTAATTTTATTTACTTTTTAAAAATTTTTAATTTTTTTAAACATCTTTATCGGAGTATAATTGCTTTACAACTAACAGCTATACCACTCTGCTGGGAGGACGAGGGTGCTGAAGAGGGTGGAACTGCCCCTCCTACCTTGAATCAGTTTACGACTTCAGGCTGCTACCTGGTAACCGTGGGGCCCCTACTCTGGTGTCTCTCTCACCCTAGTAGCACCCCAAATATTGGGCCCAAGCCCTTTTTCTCATTGCTTCTCTGCCCACCTACCCTACTCTGCCCATAAAGTAACATAACTTCAAATATTCTAAGTTTTACTATATTAAATAATTACTTAATACATTTCTCCTGATTTATATAAATGAAAAAATTACAAATTGACTAAAAGTATATTTATTGTATGCTCTAGTTTTGGGGAGGGGTGTACCTACAGCATACTGATTCCATGACACTGGAAGAGAGAGCCAACATAACTTTTGCTAAAAATATATATTCTAAAAAGATGTGAAAGGTTGGATTTGATTGTATGCAATGTCAGACGAAACAACATAGAATTTCATAGGAATGTATGCAGAGCTGGGACTTGGGTTCCACACACCAGTTGCTCTCCTTTGGAAGGCGCAGGTGTGGATCTGGAGTAGCAGTTGACTCCAACCATCTGGGTCCATGGGGTGATGTAACCACCAGAACCACGCACGGTTATCTTGGGCCACATGCAAAGAGTATAATGTTAAAAGGAGGAGGTGCAAATCCCATTTCAGTCTTCACTGAACAAACCATGCCTGGAGTAAATAACATGTTCAGGGTAGTAGGTGCACTTTAAGAGGATATTTTCGCAGTTTATCCAGTTCTATACAACCCAGAAAGACGTTGAAGGGATTCTAAATCACACCATGTGAAAATGTACTGAAGGAATGGGGAAGATTTGGCCAGGAGACCAGAAGATGGAGTAGATTCATTTTTTAGGGGTGTTCATTCACGGTTGAAAGTAACAAGAGGCGAGGGAGGGATCAAGTGGAAAGAAAGTTTTTTCAAGAATTAGAGGAAAAAAAAAAAAAAAAAAGAATTAGAGGAATCCAATAAAGGAGTTTGTGGAGTGTAAATTTCTTGTTCCTGAAGGTTTCAAGCAGCAGTTGGGGGATTGCCCTGGTACAAGTTTAGATATTAAAAAAGAATTAGACCAGCTAACTCCTGAGGTTCTTAAGAATCCCATCAATAGGAAGGATGTATTTGATCATCTGAAAATTAATTCAAGCTAAGGTGTTAATAATGAAATGTGTTTCTTCCCAAGAAAATTTTTGTTTTAATAAGGCATTCTATTTTTCTTTTTTTTTTTTTTTTTTTTTTTTTTTTTTTGCGGTACGCGGGCCTCTCACCGCCGTGGCCCCTCCCGCCGCGGAGCACAGGCCCCGGACACGCAGGCTCAGCGGCCATGGCCCACAGGCCCAGCCGCTCTGCGGCATGTGGGATCCCCCCGGACCAGGGCACGAACCCGCGTCCCCTGCATCAGCAGGCGGACTCCCAACCACTGCGCCACCAGGGAAGCCCTAATAAGGCATTCTAAATCAATAATTCTACTACCATGCCCCCATCTTGTCCCATAGCAAACACTGGTGATTGATCGATCCCTTGTCTTTCTGGCTGGACTGGGACCACACCTCAGGAACAAGCAATGTTCTGGGCAACTGGTACCATCAGCTGTGTTGGCATAACAGCATGAAATCTGTTTGTTATTCCTGCAAAGCCAAGGAAGAAAGGTCTGAAACAGGAAAGCCTCATTATCTGAAGGTAACTTGTCTTGGAAAAAGCCCACTTAAGGTGAGTCACTTAAAACAGGAGCTAACATTTCAAAGTAAATAGAAAAAATAAGGGGTGAATAGAGCTTTATCTTGGGGAAAAAAAAAAACGGCGGAAGTGAATATTCACTCATTTCATTTCACAAGCGTTTACCGGGTAGCTACCATGGTAGACACCATTTTCAGCCCTGGGGGTACAGTAGTGAATAAGACCCACAAATCTTTGTCTTCAAAGAGCTCCCATTCTAGTGGGGGAGGCAATTATAACACAAATAGACGAACAGTTATTACATATCAGGTCCTATGAGGACAATAAGACAGAATAAAGTGATGGGAGCTGCTAATTTAGGGAGTGTGGTCAGGGACATTTTCCTCAAAGAAGCACATTTGAGCAGATCTGGGGGTGGTGTTCCCAGCAAAGGGAATAGCAAGTGCAAAGGGCCTAGGGAAGGATCAAGTTCACCTGTTGTAATAAGAGCAGGGAGGCCAATACGATTGGAGGGAAGTTCAGAGTTGTCTCAGGGCCAGGGTGCATAGGGCCTGGTAGGTCATGGTAAGTAGCAAATATGTTATAAAAATGTTCTTACTTTCCATTATGGATATAATTGTCATAACTAATTCTTAGAAACAATGAAAAATAAATTATGCCCATTGGAGGGGATTTATATATAATTTTTCTGCAAAAATTTTAATAGCTCAGAATGATCACCTTCACTTGACATTTGACATGTACTACATAATTATTAAAAGGTAACATTTACAAAATTAATTAAGGGCTTCATACATTTTTCCAAGAACCACTCTTAATCCTTTGATATTTAACTCATTCCCTTCGGTATTGACACGTCACCATCCTTGTCAATTTTTTATTCTTGTTATTGCCAAAACCTCGTTTATCACTGGTCTTGAATGTGATTCAAACCAGTCTCCACCATCACTTCCACTGACTTCATGGAATCCTGAATCTTTTACACAAATTAAAACTTTGATTAGCAATCCATTTACATATCTGCATTTTGTTGTCAGATGAATCAGAGAGAGATTGTCACACAGAGGTGGACTTGCTGTACACTAGCATTCATTGGAGGGTGGGGGGATGTTTGAATGGAAACCAATATCATAACCAGTCCTCCACTGGTTTATATTTTTGGTATCTCAGCTTTGCCTCGCTGGACATCTTTGAATCTTCGGGAGCTCTGAGAGGTCGATCCCTCAGATGATGAGGCCTCTTTGGTTGCCACATCAGGTACTGGGGCTGGAGAGGGAAAGGACAAGAGGACAGAGAATTAGGGAGAGTTTCCTTAACGGAACATTACCTTTTCAGGCAAGAGTTCTCTCTTTGCACAGGGAAGCCTGCTCACTCCCAAGGGTGTGGGCAGGAAGCTCCGAGGCGCTGTGTGCCTACCAGTGGAGCAGGCCTGTGCTGACTTCCTGGCTTTGTTAGGGTGCTGGCTGCTTGCCGCAGGAGCCTGCAGAAGGTGATTTCTCAGAATGGAATGTTCTTCCAGGGATGTGTGGGTATTTTACATCAAAGAAATGTAAAGTGAGCACAGAGCCAGTCTGGATGGAGCTCATTTCATTTTTAAGAGCAGTCCATCTGCATTTAGGAAAGTTTTCATTTTTATTGTTCTTAAAAAAAAAAAAAAAACCAAACCCTATATAAACACTGTGCCATTATGAGAAATAGAAAGAAAATATCATCTTTTAAACCTACTACCCAAGCACAGCAGTTTGTTCATCCTGTTCTAAACTTTGTTTATATATTCTTATTTATTGTAATAATAATAAAAATTGATGACAACATTTATGGACTTTTTCCTGTCATTTTCAGTTACGTCATTTAGTCTCCATTAAAATCCATGAGATAGGTCATTATTACCTCCAATTTTTACAGTTGAGAAAACTGAGGCATGGAGTGGTTGTCCAAGTTCAAACTACTAGTAACTGGTGGGTCTTGAACCCTGGCAACTCTAGACATTTCTTTCTTGACCACTATATTATTGCTTTATATTTTGCGTACAGCCAAGTCCATACATTAGAATTAATTTATCTTCAATTATAATAAAGACTATTAAGTCTGAAATTCAGATGTTGATTTTAAGAGTACTGATAGAAAAAGTAAAACATTGAAACTTTTAACATTTAAGTGAATTAACCATATTAAATCTAGTATCTTTATTCCCCCCTTATTCTACTTATATTGTATAAAATAGGGTTGTGCATAAAATATATACTATATATTATATGTGTATACATACATTCATAATTACTATAAAAACATCATGATAGGGACAGTGTCTGGCTTGTTCATAGCTGTGGAATAGTGACAACCGTGCGGCATCATTTGTTCAATTAATAATTATACCAGTTAATCTGTTTTGCATTTTTTTTTCCCTGATACACTCTGGAACTTTTTCCTCAAAATTCCCAGTTCAACATGATGTTAATAGATAACATTGAACAAGAAACTGGTCTTCATTGAGTTTGAGAAATGTTGGTTGAAAAACAAAATACTGCCTAATATGCATTGTGAAGTTATAATATACATCCTTTCAAAAACTTATTTCTGATCATGTAACTCTCTTTTTTTCTTTTCTTTTCTTAGACCATCTGGGAGACTAGAATTCCACTGAGGACACTTTGGGAAACACTGATCTACAACTTACTTGTAGAACTCCAGGACTGTGGGTTTTCTGCTTCTCTTTTTAAACTCATCTTGAACTACTATTTAGTCAATTAGTGTCTCCAAAATAACCGGATGTTGTATGATTATTCACCAGTATTTTCCTATTCCAAGTTGAATAATACAAAATATCAGAACAACACAAAACCCCAGACACTATAAAGATAAACTTTAAACCTGATTTAAAATGAAAACAGGGGCTTCCCTGGTGGCGCAGTGGTTGAGAGTCCGCCTGCTGATGCAGGGGACGCGGGTTCGTGCCCAGGTCCAGGAAGATCCCACATGCTGTGGAGCAGCTGGGCCCGTGAGCCATGGCCGCTGAGCCTGCGCATCCGGAGCCTGTGCTCCGCAACGGGAGAGGCCACAACAGTGAGAGGCCCACGTACTGGAAAAAAAAAAAAAATAAAAAAAAAAAATAAAATGAAAACAAATAATGTTAGAAGAATTGGTTAAAAATAAGAATTAAAATGGTTGAGTTTTTTACATGCTGCGAAAAACAAGTATTTTTTTTTCTGGGACATTTTTGTGTCTGTTTTAACCATAATCAACTATATCAAAAAATGGTTTCATTGAATGAGAATACTACCTAAAAGCTAATTTTAGTCCATACTATTCATGGAGCCGCTGAAAATCCTTATTTCTTATCTGTGGACATTATTGAATACCTGCACTTATTTTATACAGTTGTTATTTCACGTTATTTTTGAAGGGCCCACATTACTTCATACACTTGTCCAAGTCCTGTTTCAAAGTTGAGAGCATTATATTTTTCCATTCCAAATAGATCACTAGGAATACTTAAATGAGAAAAGTATGATCTTTCTCTGCATTAGAACATTTGGAATCAGCACCATAGACAATGAGTAAAAGAGGTTTCTCAAAACTGGCAACCTTTGAATTTTTAGAGCCAAGAATGCTGAATATAAACTTACCTTTTTTGGTCTCATTAAAACAGAAAGAATAAACCTCGTTTTGTGATTTTTAAATAATGTGTACACATACATGGTGTACATAGAAGAGGCCATGTCTGACACTCCTGAACATAACTCATATGAGGCAGTAGGTGGCTTAGGAATGTATTCACACTATATATTAAATCATTCAAGGGCTGAATACTTCTAAAGTTATTTCAGTCCATAGAGTTCAAATCTGAGACCATATAGACATACCTCATTTTATTGTACTTCCCTTTATTGCTCTTTGCAGGCACTGCATTTTTTTGTTTTGTTTTGTTTTGTATTTTTGCGGTACGCGGGTCTCTTACTGTTGTGGCCTCTCCCGTTGCGGAGCACAGGCTCCGGACGCGCAGGCTCGGGCCATGGCTCACGGGCCCAGCCGCTCTGCGATATGTGGGATCTTCCCGGAGCGGGGCACGAACCTGTGTCCCCTGCATCAGCAGGCGGACTCTCAACCACTGCGCCACCAGGGAAGCCCAGACACTGTGGTTTTTTTTAACAAATTGAAGGTTTGTGGCAACCCTGTGTCAAGTAAGTCTTTTGGCACCATTTTTCCAACAGTATTTGTTCATCTTGTGACTCTGTCACATTTTGATAGTTCTCGCAATATATCAGAGTTTTTCATTATTATTATATTTGTTATGGTGATCCGTGATTAGTGCTCTTTGATGTTACTATTGTAATTGTTTTGGGGCACCACGAATTGCACCCATAGGAGATGATGAACTTAATTGATAAATGTTCTGTGTGTTCTGACTGCTCCACCAATTGGCCATTCCCTGTCTCTCTCCCTTTCCTTGGGTCTCCCTATTCCCTGAGACACAACAGCATTGAAATGAGTCCAGCTAATAACTCTACAATTGCCTCCAAGTGTTCAAGTGAAAGGAAGAATTGCACATCTCTCACTAGCATCAAAAGCTAGAAATGATTAAACTTAGTGAGGAGGACATGTGAAAGCTATAGGCCTCTTGTGCCAAACAGCCAAGCTGTGAATTCAAAGGCGATGTTCCTGTAGGAAATTAAAACACAGCATCCATTCTTCAGCCCATGAATCGAGGAGTACTTTAGACTTTCAAGCCTTGTTGGCTAAGAAATAGATCTTGTAAGGCTGTAGCTGCCCTAGGTTGTGATTCCTCTGATGGATCTGGGTGAAGTAAATTGAAAACCTTCTGGAAAGGATTCACCATTCTAGATGTCATTAAGAACATTGGTGATTCATGGGAAGAGGTCAAAATACCAACATTAACAGCAGGTTGGATGAAGTTGATTCCGACCTTCACGGATGACTTTGAGGGGTTCAAGACTTCAGGTGGTGAGTCAGTAACTGAAAATATGGTGGAAATAGCAAGGGAACTAGAATTAGAAGTGAGCCTGAAGATGTGACTGAACTGCTGCAATCTCATGATAAACCTTTAACGAAAGAGTTGCTTCTTATGGTTAATAAAGACAGTGGTTTCTTGAGATGTAATCTATTCCTGGTGAAGATGCTGTGAAGATTATTGAAATGGCAGCAAAAGATTTAGAATACTACACACACTTGGTTGAGAAAACAGTGGCAGGGTTTGAGAGGACTGACTCCAATTTGAAGTTCTGTTGTGGGGAAAATGCAATCAAACAGCACTGCATGCTCCAGAGAAATCATTCGTGAATGGAAGCTTAAATTGACGTGGCAGACTTCCTTGTCTTATTTTAAGAAATGACCACAGCCTCCCACCCTTCAGCAATCACCACCCTGACCAGTCAGCAGCCATCAACATCGGGGCAAGACCCTTCCCCCGCCAGCAAAAAGATTACAACCTGCCAAAAGCTCAGGTGATGGTTAGCATTTTTTAGGAATGAAGTATTTTTAAATTAAGTTATGTACATTGTTTTTTCAGACATAATGCTATTGCACACTTAGTAGACTACAGTATAGTTTAAACATAACTTTTTTTTTGGTGGTATGCGGGTCTGTCACTGTTGTGGCCTCTTCCGTTGCGGAGCGCAGGCTCCGGACGCGCAGGCTCAGTGGCCATGGCTCATGGGCCCAGCCACTCCGCGGCATGTGGGATCTTCCCGGACCGGGGCACGAACCCGTGTCCCCTGCATCGGCAGGCAGACTGTCAACCACTGCGCCACCAGGGAAGCCCCTAAACATAACTTTTATACATACTGGGAAACCGAAAAATTCGTGTGACGAGCTTTATTGCAACATTTGCTTTATTGTGGTGGTCTGGAAGCAAACCTGCGATATTTCCAGGGAATTCCTGTGTTAGGCTTTTATTCAGCTACTTTTAAAAATATTTAGAGGAAAGGAAAATTGCAAAGGACCTTAAGGAAACCTGTTGGTCTTTGAAAACTTTATTTTGATTTTTCAAAGTATAACTTTGAAAGTTAAAGATATGACTCTGATACAAATATAGGGACATATCAGAGATCTGTTAACTTTAATAAGGGGATCCATAAGAGGGGATCTATGAGATGATGATTAATGAGGGGATCTATAAGATGATGATGCTCTTGGTTGCAAGAGCGTTTTGAGGATCTGAACATTTGCAGGCATTTAGAAAGAATGTTAGTATAAGATTGTTAGGTTAGATGCAAGATTGGTTAAAGCTGCACAACGCAATAAAACCATCAATGCTGAGGTTATCTTTTCCTCTGGACGGATTGGACAAAATGTACCATGTTAACGCGTAACTCCACCGTGTCAGGAATCTAACTTAAGAGTGAATAGCATGTCAAACACATCCTTTTTTTTTTTTAGAGAATTAAGCAGTCCTTGGGTGGACCTGTGAAAAATGTCTCGTGACACTGAAAGGTCTCACTCTTTCCCCTTAGTACCAAGTTTTGAGTAATTTTTCTGATAACCTGAAAATGAAATTTTGAAATTTTTTGCTATCGTTTAACTCACCGTCTGATATAATTTTGACTAAAAACCATCTCAGCTGCTCCTGGGAGTGGACAAATTAAAAGAAGGGAATGGGGGAATCTTCTTAATTCGAAATTCAAAATAAGCATCTTTCCCAGGTGACTGTTCACTCCATATCAAGGTCAACGGGCAGGAGAAATTAACGATGGAAAGAGTGCAGGACAAACATCTCCAGGGTAACGAAGCAAGTAGGGGCTAACAGCCTTCCCCTCCCCCAGCAAGGCTGCCTTTATTTAAAGGCGGTAGCGTGGGTGCATTTGCTCTCTCATCTTTTGTAAAGGTGGTTGGGAGTGGAGCTCGGGCGGGCTGCTCTTGCAGAGGAAACCCCATCTCGCTCACGGTCCCCCCACCCAGTCACCAGCTAATGCCTGGAACAAATTCTTCACCCGCCCTGCGTGGGCTCATTCACAGCTCTGCAGTCCGGGGCTGGGCGCTTCCTCTTCGGGACTGAAATAACAGAGTGCAGACAGATCTGGTGTGATGCAGCTAGCCCTCTTTCAGAGGCTTTTCTTTTTCCTGGGCAATAAACACACACCCACACATCCACACCCCCAAAACAGCAGCTATGTTTCCCTCCCCCTTCTCGTTCCCTTCCAGCTTTTTCTGAACGGTTTCTGAATCTCTGCGAGCCTCCATCCCTAGAGGGAGGTAGCCCTGTAAAACTGGTAGGAGACGTCTGGAAGAAAGCAAGTCGCCCGCGGATTTCAGCACCTAGGCAGAAACAGTCAGGCTTTCCCGGGGGTGGCGGGCACCGGGAGGCCCGGATTAAACTCGGCGCCCGGCTGACGAGATTGGGGTCGCGCGGTCACGCTCCAGGTGCTCCTCGAGGGGGTCCCGGGGTCCCGGGGTCCCGGCCCCGTCGCCGCGCCCCGCCCAGCTCTGTCCCCGCAGCCTCGCGGGCTGCCGGGCTTTGTGGTTCGCCCGTGCGGCCGGGCCCCTGCTGGGGGTGTCGTTGCGAGCATGTGCAGACAGCAGCCCAAGGTAGAGCGAGTGTGCCGGGGAGCCTTGAGACTTGCCTTGCAATGCCATGTTTGTGTATGTGCTCTAACTCCCGGAGAGCAATCAGGGAGACGGCTCCCCGGCCGGACTTGGCTGATGTTTTCTTGTTTCTGTTTCAGCCTTCAGGATAATTCCTTCAGCAGCACCGCTGTAACAGAGTAAGTGATTTTTGTCACTAAAATAAGATTTGCATGCCTTTCTCAGGAAGCAACTATCGGGAAGGTATTCTCTACCGTTTCCAGCCGCTCTGGGTACTAGACGCATTGTCTCCTGTAATCTGGGGTTGTGAAGCCCGCGAGATGTGGGGACTGATGGGGCCCAGAAATCTTTACAGGTTGAAATCAGTGTTTTAGCAACTACGGGAGAGCGATTAAAACAAACTGATGGCCTGCGGGAGCTCAGTGCTCCAAAATACGTGTTCTTGGAGTTCAGATTTAAAAAAAAAATAAATCTCTTTGACATGTCAATAGGAAAGCTTTGTTGTATTTTGCCAACGCTGGTGTCTGTTTTCATGGAGCATGCTGTGTACATTTACGGCAAATAGGAGATGGATGTGAAATGAGTTGGATTCCAGCATGTGATAAATAGGCTAAACTTAGTCTCACCCTCTGCTGTGTACAGACTTTTAAGACACAGTAGAGTAAACTTTTCTTGCATGCCCTTTGTCAATTTTGTCTTCTGCCCTCAGAGATCTGGCTATAGGAGGAATGCGTTATCTAGTCTCATGGTTAAAGCTTTCGATTGGGACGACTAACACCGTTCAAACATGGAATGAAGGAGTGAATATTTTACTCAAGGCCAGCATGCATGGTATTTTTTTATTAGATATTTATAGTTTGTGGTTTTAATTCTTGTCATTCCTTTCTTAATATGTTTTTCTAATACTATGTTATATGTATATGTTAAAAATTAACAGGTAGTATATTATGCTAATACTATATGTAACTGATATATAATTTATATATATCCATATATGTGTGAAATGTCTATACTTTATTTAGGAGTCTTTCTCTAGGCTAACTCATTATGTTTACTTCCGGGACCTTATGATAGAAGTCACTCTAAACATTTTTTTCAGGAAAAAGGGGGTATAAGGTTGTATACTCAACTACATTTAAAAACGCTGCATCAAAAAAAGTTTGAAACAGAAGTCCCGGTAACTTGGGAGTTATTTGCTAAAGTTCCCTAAAAGGCAAATAAATTATGTGAATTTCAAGTCACTGTCACAATGACTTGCTGATGGAGGGCTGCAGGGCTTCCCAGGCCCTCTTGTTTTTCACATTCCTTTGTTTCTCTGTTTGGATATGCTGCTCTCTCAGTGTTGAGCTTTGGGCTCACTTAAGTTTAGTTACTTTTTTTAAAAAAAAAGGCCCAGGGTTGATTTTAGAAGATCCAATGTAGAATACTCATTGGGACCTGCTGTGTCCCCTTAATGAGATTGCTTGGTAATGGTGCTACAGCTTTGCTTTTCTAAAAGCCTAAGAGTGGGGAGAGATGCAGGCCAAAGCATGCAGGCCAAAGATGAGGCTGTGACTCCCTGGTTCAGGTGCACAGGTATTGCTTTCCTCCGTGTGCTGTGCTTGCAGCACCAGATGCTTCCTGGGCCTGATTCTCAGGACCCCTGTGTGGCTGAATCCTCAAAGTCAGCCGTAGGCATAGCAGCTTCAAAATGGAGTCACTTAATTCTAGATTTCACATGGACAGTTTTTAAAAAAATGGTTTTATAGTTAAATGCTGGGGAAAGTCTGGTACCTTGTCTTTGGACACTCCCCAAGGAGTTCTGATTGCATAAGGTCCTGTTGTGTTCACAGAAGTGACAGTGATTTATTTTAAAAGGCACTGAGTGACAATGGGAATGCCATCTGGCTAATCTAAAAATCTGAGGAGAACATTTGAAGCATACCAAATCTTCATAGGTGTAACAGTACAGGCGAGGGTCATTTAAAGCTAGTCATCATCTAATATAGTATTTTCTCCTCCCCTCAGTAATATGAACCATTTTCCGTGGTTCTCTGGGCATGACCCTAAAGTCAGCAGGACCAGGATGCACTACACTGAGACAAAGAAGTAGCATGTCATCAGTAAATGTTCACGTCTGGTCTCGGCATGCACAGAGGAGGCACTTGCCTCTCTTATATGTTTTAGATACGAGAGAACGTCCCCTTTCTCCTATCCCCACCTCACTCCTACTTCCTCCTACCTACACGTACTTATCTTTTTTAGTGCCTGAAATTCTATCTAGAGATGATTTTGTTTTTGGATGAAGAACTCTGGTGGTGACCCTTATTAAAATGGAAATTAAAAAGTCTGTGCCCCTGGGAGGTGGATTCAAATTGTCGTTAATACTTTAATATAAATTATGTTAGCAGCTAGTCTAACCTAAGAGGGTTCTGCTTTGCCAGCTCGGGGTCTTATAAGAGTCAAGGCGAAGGGGAATTGGGAGGGACTCAAGGATGTATTTTATGCTTTTCTCAGTTTCTCCCATGCCTGGCCCTGTCTGTGCAGCTCTGGACCAGTTCAATTTCTTTTGCTACCCACATTCTTCTGAGATCAGAATGGCCTTGGCCTTGGCCTTCTCTTCTGTATCTGCAGCGCCCTTTCATCTGTTATTTTTCCATGGTCATTTCCTCTGTTGCCCTGGCTAACCCATTATTTGAAATGAAGCCTGCCCAGCAATGAATTCTGCAACAAATTAGTTATCGTGCAAAGCAGTAATTCTCAAAACCAACTGATTATCAATATCAACTGGGGAAGGGAATGGGGGCTTGTGAAAAATCCAGCTTCCCAGGCTTTATTCCCAAGTGGGAACCTAGAAATGGGTGATTATGTTGGAGTCAGCCCACTTGCTGGTCTGGGTTTTTAAACCTTTAGGTCAGTGTTGAACTGTTCAGAAGCATACTAGTTATGTGGGGAGAGGGCAGAAAAACTCGCATTCCTGGGCTCCACCCCCAGAGAGTTGATCTAGTGGGGCTGGGGGTGGAGATGAGGCTGGAACTTGCTATTTTTTTTCCCATTTTTAAAATTAATTTATTTTTAAAAAATGAAGTATAGTTGATTTACAGTGTTGTGTTAATTTCTGCTGTACAGCAAAGCGAGTCAGTTATATATATATATATACACACACACATACACATTCTTTTTTATATTCTTTTCCATTATGGTTTATCCCAGGATATTGCATATAGTGGAACCTGTATTTTAATCAGACACACTTTGAGAAATCCCACAGGATTGCAGGCTATACCCCTGCAACTTTGCCTTCAAGGGACATGGTACTGCAGGGAATAGAAGTCCCCTTCCGGGTACAACTACATTTTATCTAATCACCAGACTGAGATCTCTCTTCTTATTTACCTCGAGACAAAAAAGAGAACCTCTCATGGGTACTTCTTACTCCACCATTATCCTCAGAAACAAGTCTTTCTCTCTCTTGTGAACCCCTGGGAACGTAGACTGAAGAGACTGTTCAGTGGGCTTAGTGTGGTGGAGCAGAAGTGACACAGGCATCACTGCTTTACACCTCGGGATCCTGGGAAATTCCTCAGCCCCTGTGTGAAGGTAATTCCTACCTCACACCATTGTCAGGCTTAATTGAGATCATATGAAAGAGAAGGTGAACTATAAAGTACCATCTAACTTTTTCTTGTTTGTGGTTGATAGAGGAAGCAAAAGTCCAAATAGAAGAGTTACGACCCTGAGCATTTCACAAAGAAATGATGGCGAGGACAAATTATCCATGTATTGTCTGGGCAACAACAAGTTAGGAGCTCTGGGAACTTAGAATCTAGTTGATGAGAACCTCAAAGGAAGTCAGTTAATAGAGGTGTCTTCACATTTTTACTGTGAACAATAAACACATTTTATGTTGCACTCCAGCACAAATGTATAGATATGGTTTATTTAAACAAGTTTCATGAAATAACACCTAACCCTCACTATACTGACATTTTCTATTCTGTTTCTCTACCAATAGTAACAACAAAATGCTGAGCTACTGTCTAATTTCAGGACCTCCTAATAGGTCACAGTTTATAGTTTGAAAAAGTTTGTACTAGAAGATGCCTGGTTTTGATAATTTACAAAGAACATCATTAAAGCGTTGGTCTTTAAATTCTTTTATTGGAATAACATGTAGGAAGAGAATCTCATGCCCAAGAGCAGTTGGACACTTGATCTGAGTTGATTTTTTTTCCAGGAGTAGGAATATTTGGATATGGGTTCCCAGTGTGGAATCCAGTTTTATAATTGGGCCAGTATTGTGCATTTGTGGGGGCCTCCTGGGCGAGGAATCAGTAGAACAATCAGAAAGATGTTAATTGAGTAGAGCTTGATGGTCTTCATCAAAGCAAATGGAAATTGAACTAAAAGAGCTTGCATATGTGTGCCACGGAAGCCATAAGGAGATCTATTTCATCGCTATGTCTGCAAGCTAGGAATTGTGTTTTCTTGAGTGATGACTGGAGTTGTTCAGTAGTCCTTAAAATCGGATCAGCTAATTAGGTCTGGCTTCATATTTCAGAAAGCATCTGCAACTTTGTATGTTCTGGTACCGATTTCTTATTTTTAACTAATTGTACTTTGGGAAGAAAAATTAATAAATCAAATGAGGGGGAGAAAAAATAGTTCTTGCCAAATTCCCAAACAATAGGTATTGTTGAGCTCTAAGGTTGAAACTCTGTTTGAACCCTAGTTCTTTGGAAGCAACAATTCTAGATTTCTGTTCTTCATTGGCTTTTCTACTTAGCTAGGTTGTTTTTATTGGGAAACATTTTTATTCATTATACAGCTCCGATGATCTATTACAGTAACTGCCTCTAATGGAGGAGAACAAGACAACGTTTAGGAATTTAATTGTTGTTTTCCATGAGATGGACAAAGTGGGTTATTGAGAGTCAAAAAAAAAAATGGGAAAGCAAGGAAATTGAGTTCATTTTGTTAAGGAGAGCATTTTGTTAAGTCGATGCATTTTTTTTTCCCCAGCTGCCAGCAGGTAAAGAGGGTTAGAGTCTGTTAGGTTAGAGCCTTTGTTTAATTCATTACAAAACCATAATTTAAAAGGGATAGTAAGGGAAGAGGACTGAAACTTTCATCCATTTGTTTTGTGGGTAAATTATACACCACTGCTGGTAAGGAATATTTTAAATTTTTAAAAGGTTTCATGTAGTATAAATACTGTATGATGGTTATATCTATGTATGTAGATATTTATTTACTTATGTCTACTCATTACATTGGGACTCTGTCAGAGCAGGGTCTCGGTCTTTCTCAACTTTCTGTCCTTTAGCAGTAGTGCTACTCAAAGTGTTGTTCTTGTCTGAGACAAGAACAGTACAGAAATAGGGAGTATGCCTTTAATAACTTTTATAGGAATTTGATATTCCTGCGACCTTTTTACCAAATTATCTCTCCACAGTGGATTGGAAATAGAAAACCAGCTGGTCAATCGGGAATCCCCAAAAGTTTGAGAAGCACAGCTCCAGTGCCTAAGGCAGTACTTGGAAGGCAGTGAGTGCTCAATAAATGCTTGTTCCATTATTCCAGGGAACAGACTTGCTGAGGGGCCTGAGTTAATGATTTGATTCAAGCATTTATTGAGTGTCTACTCTGGGGTGACATTGTAGGCACTGTGGCAGTGTATCTAGAAAAAGAAATGATGGTTATTTCTTTTCATGGAATTAACAACTAATTTAAAAGATCTCAGAGGTACAAAGGAATTACATAACAGTGCTAGGCAAGATCTAGTTGGTTACTAAAACCTCAGAATGAAGAGGAAACCATTCTGTACTAAGGTTAAAATGGGAACATGGCACGTGGGTGAACGTGGCGAGGAAAGTTCACAGAGCTTGTGAGGCTGGAGCAGTGAAGGCTGAGTAGGAGTTGAAGATGGAAAAAAGCATTCCAGGCTGGAGTGGTGTGGGGTGAGGCGGAGTGGGAAGGGCTGAGAATAGGAACGAAGGCTCCCTCATACACCAGAGTGAGAGAATGGTCCTCCTCCAGAGGCACTTAGGCAGCGTGGAACACTGGAGAGTTTTCAATATGGAAGAGCCAAGAATTTTTCACAAGGTTATTTCAGAAATTTTGTGAAAAGGAAGGATGTCAAGAAAGTCTGGAGGCCAATGGAGTGAGCCAAAGGGCAGCTGGTGTGGTTTGGGACTGCCTTGAGGCAGAAGAAGTGCCAAGAGGCATGTAGCGGAGTCTCTTTTGAGCCAACAGCAATCCACCAGTGTTGGTGTCAGATGTTCCCTCAAGTGCTGTGAACACTTAGGTTCTTGCTAAGATCTTGTTTGCTTAGGTGATGCAGAGTAGTGGACGAAAAAGGAGTGTTACCTCTGGTTCTAAGTGTTTAAGCTCACATGATATGACAACATCGGTGTCATTACCTGGTAGACGTTGGGGAATTGACGCTGAGTGAGAGTCAATGAGTGAGAGTGGTAAAGATTGTTCCATTTTTTAGTTTCCTGTGCTAATCGTCAGATAATTTTAGACTGTTGCTGCTTCTGCTGCTGCAGACAGTTGGATCTGATGTGCTTTTACCTCCTCTCTCCAGGTGTGACGAAGACACGGTCTCTGTGCATGAAGATCAGACTGACTGCTCTAGTCTCAGGTAGGACTCACCATTGCTTGGTTCTTAATTATGAAGGACAGAAACCATCTGGGTCTGGTATCTCAAGTCTCTTCTTTGAATTCTAATACTTTGTTCTCACGTTCTGTTTCTTCTAATAGCTTATCAGCTGTTGAAGGAAGTTTTGTCTTGTCCACTTTTGTATACCCCCCTTAGCACTCAGGACGGTACCTTTTCTATGGAGAATGCTCAGTAAATGCCTATTGAATTCAGCATTGATTAGCACATCTGTTCCCATCATAGACCTTAAGGAAGAGCTTTTAGATTTATTCACCAAACGTGGCATTGAGTGTCTGGATCTTGGTCATCACCGGGTTCATGATATGATGGCAGAACCTTCATGTTAACCATTTCTTCTACATTTGCTTCACTCAAGCACTTTCACATGCATTTTATTATTTAATCTAAACAACTGAAAGGAAGCTGATGTTTCCCTCCTCATCCTAGATGGAGAAACTGAGGCTCAGAGGGATTATAGCTCATCCAAGATAACACAGCCGCTATGAGGCAGCATCTGGACACTGGTCTGTGTGACACTTGTTGGATAACAGACATTTGTTGAAGGCCTTTGTTTCATACATTTTTGTGTGCCAGAAACCAGTGGAGATACGGGATGGAGAAATTCAAACCAATCCCTGCTCCCAGGAATTCAGTTCACTGGAGGAGACAGGCCAGAATATAGATGATGATGCTACAGTGCATTAAGTGCTGTTTTACTAGCGGGAAACAGAGGATTCACTTAGAATGACCAGATAGCCCAGTGAGGTTTCTGGGATGGATTCCTGAAGAAAACTCCACATGTCACATGACTCTTTTTGTGGTGGAATATAAGGCCGAAAAACCAAGCAGAGGGAGCAAATTAACTGGTAAGCCAACAGAGGGCAGAGAAAATAATTCAACTTGAAGGTATAGCAAGCAGTTCAGGATGGCAGGAACCCTGAGAGCTGAGGATGCCAGGAGTGGTAAGAAATAAAGTTCCAGAGATAAACAAAGACCTGATTACAAAGGGTTTATATACCCTGCTAAGGAGTTTGGAATTTATCCTGGAGGTATTGTGAAGACTAAAAATAACCTTCAGTTTTTTCTTTGCAAATAACCACTCGCCCAAGGCCCCAAGTGAGAGTAGCCCCCATTTATTGGATTGTGGTCTTGAGCCAACTTTCTTTGGTAGGCATTTCACAGAGACCATACTGCCTCTGTCACGTAGAGATGCCGGCATCTTATGGATGAGGGTCACAGAGGTGAGGTGGTGTGGCTCTGGCTGCATTTCTAACAAGTAGGAGGATATTTTGGACTCTTGTTCTTTTCAGAACACCGTGGTCGTTCTCAGTTATGACTGATTCCAGTAAGCGGTGACATAAATTATGTTACCTATATTCTGTTTTGGGGATTCTGAGGAACCAGTAATAGGTTGGAAATGTATTTCTAAAGATGACATTTCTATTTAGGTTTTATATTTGTGTAATGAGATACAGATGCTTTTTGCCCCGTTTTTCAAGTCAAGGATGACATTTATAGCTTTTGGACACCTTGAAAATATGATATGTAAAACAAAATTCAGGTATTATTTTAGGAAGGAGTCTATCAAAAGCGTCGTTTTAGATTTGAAAAGTCATTTTTATTCTTGAGTGTGCTAGAATCTTCCTCGAATGAGGAACATTTAGGTTATGGTAGAGGTCGCTGTTGCTTCTTCCGTTGCTCACCCAGGAGCATAGGGTGTGTGGATGAGTAGTATTTGTCACTAGTGAGAGACATGCATTTCAAATGAACTAGTGTAGTTCCAACTCATGGTGTGATATTGGTTTCCAAACCCATTAGTGACATACAATTTTTTTTAAATTATAGATCTTAAGGGAAAATATTAACCAGTGTCACTGACATTGTTTTGTTGTTTGTGTTTTCAGTTACTATCATGAAGAATTATTTCACCCGTTGGGTTTTCCTTTACCAGATACTAAGTTTGTCCTGAGGCTTAAGTTTAACTCTTTCATATCATTTTATTTCCACATCTTGTCCAATGACATGCACCCCGGCCATGCTCCAGACATCCTGGCCCAATGTTTTCTTTGCTCTTATCCCAGAGACTAACTGGAGCTCATCTTCCTGATATCAGCTTAGTGAGTTTCATCTTCTATTTGTAAAAAGGCATCCTGAGCAGTCGACATAGAAATCTTTCTTTTGCTGTTCTTGTCTCTTGGCTTTATGTATCCTTGAGCCATGAGGAATTGCTTGCTAGCTGACCTTGCCAAAATCTCTTCTATGGGTACTGCTGGTCAGGGCACAGGAGGGAAAAACACCACCTGAGGGAAGTGGCCAGTCCTACAGAATTGCGTGATCTAGTACTGAATGATTGCTAATGGGTTAAGGACAATCATATTGATTGTATAGAGGGAATGCTCCATCTGGCTATGGTAGTTGCTGAATTCTTAGCAAAATAAGAAAACAAAATGCATCTAGATTTAAGAGGGACAAATGACTTCAAATAAGAGTGTTATTATGTCACTATTTTTGAGGCAATTGAAGGGGCAGGGCGATGCTGTGTTGAATTTGATCGATGCCTGAAAATGAACACTGCCCTCCCAGCGCTGAGTGTGTGGAGGTAACGCCAGCCAGGTCAGTCTTCTCCAGCCGTTCACACCCTCAGGACCCAGATACTGGGATCTTTGGCTTTGCGTTGAGAGGGTTGTTCAGATGGATGGCTTGGCTGGGTAAAACTTGGCTCTTGTCTTAATTCTATTGAGGTAGTATGTATTCTATTAAAATAGACCCCAGTTAGACTTTTAAATGCATCTGCAAGTTGTAAGGAGATGGTTAGAGACTTGCCAGTGAGGAGGAAGCATCATGCCTTGAACCAAGGACACATGCATGAGAGACTGGGGACCCACCTGACCACTCCAGGTCTGGGTGAATTAGCCCTTTATTTAATCTCTAGGGTTTAGAGTGTTAATCTATAATGTAGGAATGACAGTAGCTAACTGGAATATCTCACATTATTATTGGTGAGAGAAAAACATGGCATATGTGAAACGATCTTGAAGTGAAAAATGAAAAACAAGTATGATAGTATGTGCAAAGCTACAACTACAGAAAGTATGTATCCACTAGCAAAGATGGGAAGGGAATGTGGTGTGATCTAAAAAGTGACATTCAGTTCTTCTGAAGCAGCCTACACTAAAAAGTTTGCTAGGTACCGTGTAAATGAGCAGCAGTGAGTGTCACCAGCCTCTCTTTCCCAGGGCGGATTATTAGACTCTTTTTGTTTTTGTTTTCAATTTGAAAGCAGTCACTGTTTATTAACTGACCAGATTACAGAAATAATCATGATAGATAGCTTAGTTCATCCTTCTAATAAGCCTGTTGATCTGGTCTTCCCTGTTGCCAGCATGTCCACCTTCTACAAAAAGGGTGCTTTCTAAATTGGGTCTTTCCTGTTCTAGAGATGAAGACGATAAAGAAAATTATCCCGATGCCGGGGCTCCGCTAGAGGAGCCCGTGCCATCCCGCGAGCCGCCGCAGCATGTAGAGCAGCCCGTGAGGCTGGACGTGCTGCGACCCAGCATGGGCAACTTCAAGTCCCGGAAGCCCAAGTCCATCTTCAAGGCCGAGAACGGGAGGAGCCACGGAGAAAGTCAGGTAGCGGGCCCCACCTCCTCAGACCTTGGCCAAGACGGGTGCTCCTCTGGTGAGAGCACCATTCCGGTGACGGTGATGGTCTGAGCACGTTATTTTGCAGGCAGAGATTAGCGTGACTTGTCATCGCGCACCTGTGACCTGGGACGCGTGTGTGCGCTCCTCCCGTGGGTTAATAGAGGAGTGCGCTGGGCAGGCTGCTCATTTAGCGCCCTTTCAAACTGATATTCTTAAATGCCGGACTTTGACATTGATTTAGGGGAGCTGCTGCGTCTAGGGGAGCTGCTGCGTCCTTTGTGGGGGAGGGTGGAGGAGGATTTCCAATGAGCTTCACTTATCTAGGGTGTGTAACTCTGGCCCCAAACTTGGAGCCTCTTCTCAGCAAATCAGAAGTCCCAGGTTTATACAGAGACATTCTTCTTAGGTTTCAGTTTAGTGGCTTTGGAAAAACACTCAAGCGTGTATGTGCATGATTGTACGTGTGTGTAGAATCTGGTTCTTTGAGGTAGATAAGTATTTAAAAGTATGAATGAAGCATCTTTCCAACTTGATTCAAGTAATACATTTTATACACAATTATTTATTTTACTTTTCTAGTCGTAGAGGGATGTATCAAAGAATGTGATTTTTAAAACTCTTAAATACCCCTCAAATAATTTATGGTGATTTTAAAAGAGATGAAACGAATATAATCCATTTTAATCTTACTAGGAGGTTAATGGTCCCAGCATTAAGATACTTGTAACGCACCTAACACAGTTTTGGGGACATAGGTGCTTCATTAATGTGACCTTTGCTTTTTTGTTAACACCTGTTAACTTTAAAAATAATGTGGGAGGCTCTTGGTGTAATACGTTAATTATCTAATAACTTGAAGTCCAGTCCAACTTTGCAAATGGGCACCAGGTGATCTTCCTGCTAAAACAACTTTGGCTGGGCAGTTTATTTGACCTTGTAATTTTCTTATTTGTCTTTTATCGCATTTCTTTTTTGGCATTGTGACCTCTTATTTAGTCAGTTAATTTTGCAGTGAGATGAAATGCCGTGAGCATTTATGAAGTTCTGTTGTAATTTTCTGAAACTGAGTTGAATTGTAGAGAGAGGTTAAGTGTGAAATATCATTTGAGTTATGATTAACTTGAGACCCTGCCTATTACCGAGTGTACCCAACACTTGTTTGATTAGAGAGTCTGGTGCTGGGGAGGACACAGGTACCCAAAGGGCTGCCTGCAGAGTCTGACTGGGTCTGGGGAGACTCTGACCTTGAATCTCCTACTAAAGGTCACCTGTGACATTGTGGGCTTTGGGTGACCAGCCGTCTCTCCTAGAATGCCCTCTTTCTTGTCATCCTTTAGTCTGGCCTCAGAGAAGTTACGCAGTCGTCACTTGTAATAATGTGCTAATGGGGCATGTAATTCCCAACATGTTGCTCATGCACAGGAAGATTCCAGGAGAGTGAGATGCTTGTACAGTCTTCACAGATAATACAGCATTGGAATCCGAGACTGCATGTAAAATTTCCAGTTCATTCCAAACGTCCCAGTGTACACAATGAGATTATTTTCCCCGTAATGACTAAGAGAACTTCGATAATATCATTTTAGGTCTTCCATATTTTGGAGCAATTTGAAACAGATTTCATTCTTCCCATTTTCTTTGGAGAGATATAATTGACAGTGGTTGAGTACTGATCAAGAACTGAGCATCTAGGGCTTCCCTGGTGGCACAGTGGTTGGGAGTCTGCCTGCCGGTGCGGGGGACACGGGTTCGTGTCCCGGTCCGGGAGGGTCCCACATGCCGCGGAGCAGCTGGGCCCGTGAGCCATGGCCGCTGGGCCTGTGCATCCGGAGCCTGTGCTCTGCGGCGGGAGAGGCCACAGCGGTGAGAGGCCCGCGTACTGCAAAAAACAAAACAAAACAAAAAAAGAACTGAGCATCTATAAATAATATTATTAATAAAATCAGCTGACACTTATTTAAGCATTTACTGTGCTCCAGGTATGTACCATGTTTATGACAATCCCATGGAATGGTTATTATTATCTTTTTGTACAAATGGGAAAACGAAGGCTCAGAGGGATTACATAACCTCTTTAGTCAGATTTGGAAGAACTTGAGTGGAATGTCTTTTACATAAAAGCACAATATTTCTAACTAGAGGTACCCAGAACTTCCAAGTATGATTCTGGTGATTTACTTACCCCTTTTTATACAAAACCTTTTATTTCACTCTGGAATTTTTTTCCTTTGGTCATATATTGTGTTGCTAAGCAGTAATTAGTTATTGAGAAAGGATTACTTTGGAGAGAATTTTATAAGTATGTTTTTCTTCTCTGCCTTAAAGCTTTGTGATGTTGGTCACATAAGCTAGACAAACATTGTTTGAGTGAATGTTAGCTCCACTAGGACTTAGGTTCCTTGAGGTCAGTGAGTCAGTCTTTCTTGTCCACCTTTGGATCTCTGGCACTCAGTCACTCGGTATTACTCAATGAATGACTCAAAACTGTTTATATAT
>NW_020175199.1:4039337-4100368 GCF_003031525.2 Neophocaena asiaeorientalis asiaeorientalis
TATATATATATATATATATATATATATATATATATACACACACACACACACACACACACACACACGTTATATATACAATTACATATAGCAATTTTTTGTAAAATGGTACATATATATATTTCCATAAAATGGAAGCATTATATCTTTATTCAGTTATAAAAAGTCACATTTCAAAAGAGCATATAGAGAGATTGGTTCAAGATGGCAGAGTAGAAGGACGTGCTCTCACTCCCTCTTTCGAGAACACTGGAATCACAGCTGTTGAACAGTCATCGACAGGAAGACACTGGAACTCACCAAAAAGATACCCTACATCCAAAGACAAAGGAGAAGCTACAGTGACATGGTAGGAGGGACACAATCACAATAGAATCAAATCCCATAACTGCTGGATGGGTGACTCACAAACTGGAGAACACTTACACCACAGAAGTCCACCCACTGGAGTGAAGGTTCTGAGCCCCATGTCAGGCTTGGAAACCTGGGGGTCCAGCAACGGGAGGAGGAATTCCTAGAGAATCAGACTTTGAAAGCTAGCGTGATTTGATTGCAGGACATTGACAGGACTGGGGGAAACAGACTCCACTCTTGGAGGGCACACACAAAGGAGTGTGCGCATTGGGACTCAGGGGAAGGAGCAGTGACCCCATAGGAGACTGAGCCAGACCTACCTGCTAGTTTTGGAGGGTCTCCTGCCAGGGGGGAGGGGGGCGTGGCTGTGCCTCACTGTGAGGACAGGGACATTGCCGGCAGAAGTTCTGGGAAGTACTCCTTGGCATGAGCCCTCCCATAGTCCGTCATTAGCCCCACCAAAGAGCCAGGGTATGCTCCAGTGTTGGGTCGCCTCAGACCAAATATCCAACAGGGAGGGAACCCAGCCCCACCCATCAGCAGACAAGCATATTGAAGCTTTACTGAGCTCTGCCCACCAGAGCAACAGCCGGCTCTTCCCACCACCAGTCCCTCCCATCAGGAAACTTGCACAAGCCTCTTAGATAGCCTCATCTACCAGAGGGTAGACAGCAGAAGCAAGAAGAACTATAATCCTGCAGCCTGTGGAACAAAATCCACATTCACAGATAGATAGACAAGATGAAAAGACAGAGAGCTATGAACCAGATGAAGGAACAAGATAAAACCCCAGAAAAACAACTAAATGAAATGGAGATGGGCAATCTTCCAGAAGAAGAATTCAGAATAATGATAGTGAAGATGATCCAGGACCTTGGAAAAATAATGGAGGCAAAGATCGAGAAGATACAAGAATAAAACAAAGATCTAGAAGAATTAAAGAACAAACAGAGATGAACAACACAATAACTGAAGTGAAAACTACACTAGAAGGAATCAGTAGCAGAATAACTGAGGCAGAAGAACGGATAAGTGACCTGGAAGACAGAATGGTGGAATTCACTGCTGTGGAACAGAATAAAGAAAAAAGAATGGAAAGAAATGAAGACAGCCTAAGAGACCTCTGGGACAACATTAAACGCAACAACATTTGCGTTATAGGGGTCCCAGAAGAAGACAGAGAGAAAGGACCCAAGAAAATATTTGAAGACATTATAGTTGAAAACTTCCATAACATGGGAAAGGAAATAGCCACCCAAGTCCAGGAAGCGCAGAGAGTCCCATACAGGATAAACCCAAGGAGAAACACGCCGAGACACATAGTAATCAAATTTGCAAAAATTAAAGACAAAGAAAAATTACTGAAAGCAGCAAGGGAAAAATGGCAAATAACATACAAGGGAACTCCTATAAGGTTAACAGCTGATTTCTCAGCAGAAACTCTACAAGTCAGAAGGGTTTGGCAATGATATACTTAAAGTGATGAAACGGAAGAACCTACAACCAAGATTACTCTACCTGGCAAGTATCTCATTCAGATTCGATGGAGAAATCAAAAGCTTTACAGACAAACAACAGGTAAGAGCATTCAGCACCAGCAAACCAGCTCTACAACAAATGCTGAAGGAACTTCTCTAAGTGGGAAACACAGGAGAAGAGAAGGACCTACAAAAACAAACCCAAAACAATTAAGAAAATGGTCATAGAAACATACATATCGATAATTAGCTTGAATGTGAATGGATTAAATGCTCCAACCAAAAGACAAAGGCTTACTGAATGGATACAAAACAAGACACATATATATGCTGTCTACAAGAGACCCACTTCAGACCTAGGGACACATACAGACTGAAAGTGCGGAGATGGGAAAAGATATTCCATGCAAATGGAAATCAAAACAAAGCTGGTGTCGCAATACTCAGATAAAATAGACTTTAAAATAAAGAATGTTGGGCTTCCCTGGTGGCGCAGTGGTTGACAGTCCGCCTGCTGATGCAGGGGACACAGGTTCATGCCCCGGTCCGGGAAGAT
The DNA here is from genome assembly GCF_003031525.2 of Neophocaena asiaeorientalis asiaeorientalis. NCBI lineage: Eukaryota > Metazoa > Chordata > Mammalia > Artiodactyla > Phocoenidae > Neophocaena > Neophocaena asiaeorientalis. The sequence goes on from NW_020175199.1 coordinate 4,041,723, forward strand.
TCCACATGCCGCGGAGCAGCTGGGCCCGTGAGCCATGGCCGCTCAGCCTGCGCGTCCAGAGCCTGTGCTTCGCATTGGGAGAGGCCACAACAGTGAGAGCCCCGTGTACCGCAAAAAAAAAAAAAAATGTTACAAGAGAAAAGGAAGGACACTACATAATGATCAAGGGATCAATCCAAGAAGAAGATATAACAACTATAAATATATATGCACCCAACATAGGAGCACCTCAATACGTAAGGCAACTGCTAACAGCTCTAAAAGAGGAAATCGACAGTAACACAATAATAGTGGGAAATTTAACACCTCACTTACACCAATGGACAGTTCATCCAAATAGAAAATTAATAAGGAAACACAAGCTTTAAATGACACAAGACCAGATAGATTTAATTGATATTTATAGGAAATTCCATCCAAAAACATCAGATAACACTTTCTTCTCAAGTGTGCATGGAACATTCTCCAGGATAAATCACATCTTGGGTCACAAATCAAGCCTCAGTAACTTTAAGAAAATTGAAATCATATCAAGCGTCTTTTCTGACCACAATGCTATGAGATTAGAAATCAATTACAGGGAAAAATGTAAAAAACACAAACACATGGAGGCTAAACAATACGTTACTAAATAACCAAGAAATCACTGAAGAAATCAAAGAGGAAATCAAAAAATGCCTAAAGACAAATGACAATGAAAACATGAGGATCCAAAAACTATGGGATGCAGCAAAAGCAGTTCTAAGAGGGAACTTTATAGCTATACAAGCCGACCTCAAGAAACAAAAAAATCTCAAAAAAAACAATCTAACGTTACACCTAAAGGAACTAGAGAAAGAAGAACAAACAAAACCCAAAGTTAGCAGAAGGAAAGAAGTCATAAAGATCAGAGCAGAAATAAATAGAAACAAAGAAAACAACAGCAAAGATCAATAAAACTAAAAGCTGTCTTTGAGAAGATAAACAAAATTGATAAACCATTAGCCAGACTCATCAAGAAAAAAGAGGGAGACGACTCAAATCAATAAAATTAGAAATGAAAAAGGAGAAGTTACAACAGACACCGCAGAAATGTAAAGCATCCTAAGAGACTATTACAAGCAACTCTGTGCCAATAAAATGGGCAACCTGGAAGAAATGGACAAATTCTTAGAAAGGTATAACCTTCTGAGACTGAATCAGGAAGAAATAGAAAATATGAACAGACCAATCACAAGGAATGAAATTGAAACTGTGATTAAAAATCTTCCAACAAAGAAGAGTCCAGGACCAGATGGCTTCACAGGAGAATTCTGTCAGACATTTAGAGAAGAGCTAACACCCATCCTTCTCAAGCTCTTCCAAAAAATTGCAGAGGAAGGAACACTCCCAAACTCATTCTATGAGGCCACCATCACCCTGATACCAAAACCAGACAAAGATACTACAAAAAAAGAAAATTACAGACCAATATCACTGATTAATATAGATGCAAAAATCCTCAACAAAATACTAGCAAACAGAATCCAACAACACATTAAAAGGATCATACACCATGATTAAGTGGGATTTATCCCAGGTATGTAAGGATTCTTCAATATATGCAAATCAATCAATGTGATACACCATATTACCAAATTGAAGAGTAAAAACCATATGATCATCTCAGTAGATGCAGGAAAAGCTTTTGACAAAATTCCACACCCATTTATGATAAAAACTCTCCAGAAAGTGCATAGAGGGTTCCCTACCTCAACATCATAAAGGCCATATACAACAAACCCACAGCAAATATCATTCTCCATGGTGAAAAACTGAAAGCATTTCCTCTAAGATCAGGAACAAGACAAGGATGTCCATTCTCACCACTATTATTCAACATAATTTTGGAAGTCCTAGCCATGGCAATCAGAGAAGAAAAAGAAATAAAAGGAATCCAAATTGAAAAGAAGAAGTAAAACTGTCACTGTTTGCAGATGACATGATACTATACATAGAGAATCCTAAAGATGCCACCAGAAAACTGCTAGAGCTAATAAATGAATTTGGTAAAGTTGCAGGATACAAAATTAATGCACAGAAATCTCTTGCATTCCTATACACTAATGATGGAAAATCTGAAAGAGAAATTAAGGAAACACTCTCATTTACCATTGCAGCAAAAAGAATAAAATACCTAGGAATAAACCTACCTAGGGAGACAAAAGACCTGTATGCAGAAAACCATAAGACACTGATGAAAGAAATTAAAGTTGATACCAGCAGATGGAGAGATATACCATGTTCTTGGATTGGAAAAATCAATATTGTGAAAATGACTATACTACCCAAAGCAATCTACAGATTAATTCCTATCCCTATCAAGTTACCAATGGCATTTTTTACAGGACTAGGACAAAAAATCTTAAAATTTGTATGGAGACAAAAAAGACCACAAATAGCCAATGCAGTCTTGAGGAAAAAAAACGGAGCCTAGGAATCAGACTCCCTGACTTCAGAGTATACTACAAAGCTACAGTAATCAAGACAATATGGTATTGGCACAAAACCAGAAATATAGATCAATGGATCAAGGTAAAAAGCCCAGAGATAAACCCACGCTCTGATGGTCAACTAATCTATGACAAAGGAGGCAGTGATATACAGTGGAGAAAAGACAGTTTCGTCAATAAGTGGTGCTGGCAAAACTGGACAGCTACATGGAAAAGAAAGAAATTAGAAAACTCTTTAACACCATACACAAAAATAAACTCAAAATGGATTCGAAACCTAAATGTAAGACCATATAAAATTCTTAGAGGAAAACATAGGAAGAACACTCGTTGGCGTAAATCACAGCAAGATCTTTTTTGATCCACCTCCTAGAGTAATGGAAGTAAAACAAAAAATAAACAAATAGGACCTAATGAAACTTCAAGGCTTTTGCACAGCAAAGGAAACCATAAACAAGACGAAAAGACAACCCTCAGAATGGAGAAAATATTTGCAAACAAATCGTCGGTCAAAGGATTAATCTCCAAAATACATAAACAGCTCATGCAACTCAATATTAGAAAAACAAACAACCCAATCAAGAAATGGCCAGAAGACCTAAATAGACATTTCTCCAAAGAAGACATACAGTAGGCCAAGAAGCACATGAAAAGCTGCTCAACATCACTAATTATTAGAGAAATGCAAATCAAAATATTGTAATTTTGTGAGGTATCACCTCACACCAGTTAGAATTGGCATCATCAGAAAATCTAGGAACAACAAATGCTGGAGAGGATGTGGAGTAAAGGGAACCCTCTTGCACTGTTGGTGGGAATGTAAGTTGATACAGCCACTATGGAGAACAGTACGGAGGTTCCTTAAAAAACTAAAAATAGAATTAGCATATGACCCAGCAATCCCACTACTGGGCATATACCCAGAGAAAACCATAGTTCAAAAAGACACATGCACCCTAATGTTCATTGCAGCACTATTTACAATAGCTGGGTCATGGAAGCAACCTAAATGCCTATCGACAGACAAATGGATAAAGAAGATGTGGTACATATATACAATAGAATATTACTCAGCTATAAAAAGGAACAGAATTGGGTGATTTGTAGAGACGTGGATGCATTTAGAGACAGTCATACAGATTGAAGTAAGTCAGAAAGGGAGAAACAAATATCGTATATTAACGCATATATCTGGATCCTAGAAAATGGTACAGATGAACCGGTTTTCAGGGCAGAAATTGAGACACAGATGTAGAGAACAAACGTATGGACACCAAGGGGGGAAAGTGGCGGGGGGGGGGGGGGGGGGGATGATGAATTGGGCTATTGGCATTGACATGTATACACTGATGTGTATAAAATTGATGACTAATAAGGACTGTTGTATAAAGAAGTAAATAAAATATATAAAAAAGAAAAAAGAGCATATAATCATGACTCTTATACAGATATGAAGTAGAGACATATGAAGAATTTAATTTAAATCATGAGTTAATGAGGGAACAAGTAAGATATTACAACCGGTTCAAAAAAGAATGCAAAGTATCGCACATTTATAGTCTGACAAGGAATGGTGAGATAAATTTTTAGATGCACACAAAATTGGCAAAACTTGGTATATCTGTAGGGTTATAACTACTTTCCTGGGGACACAGTTTGCATTTCTGTGGAGGGAAATTATTTGCACTGTCATTGGTTTCTACAAGCTAACTGCTATCTGCATAACCTTGTAAATTAGCCTAATCAAAGACAAACAAAAGCTGAGATTATCAAGATGGATGAGCTAGCCAGAACATCCACTAAATTTCAAAGTCTTTTATAATTTTTTCTTATATTCTCTTCCTCCCTCCTTCCTCCTTGTTGTCATAATATCTCAAAGGGATATTAACCTTGATCACAAAGTAAGACTAGTCTCATTAGGTTTGGCCTTATTATTTACCTAAGTGTAGCAAGAGTGTTCATTTATCATATAGGTATTCTTACATATGCTTTGCAAAATCTAGAGCCATATGGTTTTGAATAATTACAAAGTTAACATCTCTCTGGAGGTTTTCATAAGGAATCTCAGCTTGGACCTTAAATGCCTCTATTATTTGCACTCCTAAGGCAAATCAAGTTCAAGAAATTCTCTCCACCTTATTTCACCTGCAGTACTTATGCATTTGGGTAAATTCCTCTTTTCTTGAAGTCCCCAAAATAACTTCATGTTCCTGGACTGCCAGGGAGTGATGGTCCTTACCGCCTGTAAGGTTGGATCCTGTGAACTAGATAGTAGGGTGGTTAGCCTGAGAGTCCTTCGTAGGCATTGGTGCCATAATAAAGCGACATTAGTTCCTCACAGTCGGCCTGTTCTACCTGATCCAAGGAGCATCATTCTCAATATGACATTCTAGGCAAGATGTTAGTTACATAACAGATTTCTCCAATTATATCCTGGTAAAAAGGAAGACATTATTATTGAATATTTTAAATAACGCGATCACCATTGAAAGTAAGGACATTTGGTATGAGTTTCTGAACTCTGGGGGTCAGTGAGACTCAGATATCATTTTAAAATATTTCATTTCAGTTTATATAAACAATGGTTTTTAAATGTAGGTTCTGTTATCATTCAGGTATGATGAGACCAACAGAACAGACGACTACCATTTGGAAAGGTTTCTACTTGCAGTTCTTAAGAGGGATGGGGCATGCCATGTCATGCAGGGCCACATGGGGAAGCACCAGGGTTGATCCAGGAGGAAGATGGGGCAAGGAGACAGCATGGGTGGAGACTTTATTGTGTTTTTTATTGGAAAGGTGAGGCAAGGCAGAGTAAGCAGGTTTAAAATTGGCTGGTCTGAATGATTTCAGTGGACTCTGAGGTATGGGGTTCTCACTCGTGGTCTGGTACCTTGCCCTGGGTCATAAGGTAGAGGAGAATTACCTCTTGGAGCATATGAACCAGATAGAGGAGGTGGTTGAGAGTATGGATTCTGGACTGGTTAGTTTGCACATGAAAGGCACACTCTGGGGCAAGTCATTTGTCGTGTTTGCTATCCCTAAGAATTGGTTAGTCCTGGGAGAGACAGTCTCTCCCCAGTCACTGAGGCTTGAAATGCCAGAGCATCAAGAATAAGGAAGATCATCAAAAACCGTTAATACAAGAATCTACTAAATTGTATGGGTAGCAAATCATTGAAGTAGAGAGAAAGGACTTTCTTATAGATCCATAAGAGAGAACATTAAAACAACTATATTCCAGTCAGATAACCACTGTAAAATTTCCCTTATCAGTCCATTCACTATGGACTGTGTAATTAATTCTTGTTCCACTTGATCTTGGGTTAGCAGTAGCCCTAAGTTGTCTGCTTCTTGACTGAAATTCTGCACGTCCTGACTCAGCCCATTGGTGTCATCAGATGCCTATACCCAAGAGTCTGTTCCTTGACCTGTCAATTATTTAAAATATCTGGGCCTTTACCATGGGACTCCTGAGAGTATTCTTTGTTGAAGACACAAACTCTGGCATGAAGCTGATAGTAGAACCTTCAGGCAAGTATCTGAGGAAAACAAACATCTGTAGGTGCAGAAACTGAAAGTAATTTTGGTTAATTTACTACTAGTAATTTTCAAATGTGAAAAGTCTAATGACATTTCATAATAAAAATGATACATTAATGTGACATGCAAAACACGATAATAAAACCATTCCCTCCAAGTTAGAATGTTTCAAAGGATAATAAATAAGCCTGTTTTTAAAGAACTCAGGGAATTTAGTTCTGGTTTTACAAAAACGGAGGAATATAATTCTTACAGATGAGAAAAACCTTGAAATATAGAATAATAATCCTAAAAGAAGATGCCAAGAATATCAAGTAAAAAATTCATTAAGTCTGGTGTGAGTCTTAGACATCTGCATTGTTCTTAAACTGCACAGACAAGTCTGCAGTGCATCCCTAATTGAAAACCACTGGCTGGATGGTGCTAGATTTAAATGAAAGAAGTAAGGCCGTGGACAAGTCAATGTTTTAAATAATAACTACAGTTATCACTGATAATACTAGAGTGTTGCTGTCTAATATCATCACACAAAGCTCCACAGGACCAGAACAGATATACAAGAGTTTGATAGAACTATGTATTTCATAAGAGTTTTGATCAAAGGGTAAGTGACCCATTAACTACATTTACCATCCACTGTGGTAGAGAGTAGTTCTATTCATAAAGCTGGATTTATTTGGGGAACTTGAGCTTATGCTACAAATCCTGCCTGAGACTTCTTGCCATCATCAAAACACAGTTCTAACTGGTCTGTTATGAGAGCATTATTCCCCAAAAGTACCTGTGAAGAACCGATGGTCACAACTTTTATAACTTAGAAGCAACGCTCTTTGAAGCTGAAGGTTTAGCTAGTGCCATTTCTGGGTTCTGTTGTCACAAAGTTTGTGTTCAGGACCCCAGAGTGGATCTTCAGTGAGATCCTAACCATTTTCGGAATGACAGTATGGGCAAGGGAGAAGCGGCCAGATAGGAACCATTGAAAGTTTTGATCAGTCTTACCTTCCTGATCAACCCCAAAGTCAGAATCAGAAATTCTACTTACAGAGGGTCAGATTAAATCTAATTTAGAACAACTTTCCTTTAATCCATAGAGTAGCAGAATCTGAGGTTTTGTGTGTATGTCTGAATGTGATTCCAGTTTTGTACCTACTGTGAATGATGTAAAAGAGGGGGGGCTTTAGGTGTATTTGCTGATCCAATTAAAGTTCAGGAACCAGGAAGGCAAGGCAAGAGTCTCCTCAAAGAAGTTAAGATATTTAATATCTCAACATAATAAAAGCCATTTATGGCAAACCAACACCAACATAGTACTAAACGGTGAATATCTGAAAGCCTTCCCACTGAATTCTGGAATAAGACAAGGATGCCCACTCTAACCACTTCTATTCAACCTAGTTTTAGAAGTTCTAGCCACAGCAATCAGACAAGAAAAATAAAATTATCCAGATTGGAAAGGAAGAGGTAAAATTATCTTTATATACAGTTGACATGGTACTCTGTATAGAAAACCCTAAAAATGCCACACAAAAACTATTAGCACTGGTAAATGAACTCAGCAAGGCAGCAGGATACAAGATTAATATACACAAATCTGTTGCATTTCTTTACACTAGCAGTGAAATATCAGAAAGAGAAAGTAAAAACAAAATCCCATTTAAAATCACATTAAAAAATTATCTAGGAATAAACCTAACCAAGGAGGTAAAAGACTTATATGCTGAGAACTATAAAACATTCAGAAAGAAAATCAAAGGTGATTCAAGGAAGTGGGAAGATGGAACGATATCACATGCTCTTGGATTAGAAGAATTAATATTGTTAAAATGGCCATGTTACCCATAGCAATCTACAAGTTTAATGTGATCCCTATCAAATCACCTATGGCATTTTTCACAGAATGAGAACAAATAATCCTAAAATTTATATGGAACCATTAAAGACCCAGAATTGCCAAATCAATCCTGAGGAAAAAGAACAAAGCTGGAAGCATAACCCTCCCAGACTTCAGACAGTACCACAAAGGTACAGCAATCAAAATGGGGCAGTATTGGCACAAAAACAGACATATGGATCAATGGAACAGAATAGAGAGCCCATAAATAAACACACACACCTGTGGTCAATTAATCTTCAACAAGGGAGGCAAGAATATACAATGGAGGAAAGGCAGTCTTTTCAGCAAATGGTGTTGGGAAAGCTGGACAGCCCCATGTAAATTAATGAAATTAGAATACTCCCTCACACTATAGATTAATACAAAAATAAACTCAAACTGGATTAAAGACTTAAATATAAGGCATGACACCATAAAACTCCTAGAAGACCATGTAGGCAAAACATTCTCTGACATAAATCTTAGCAATATTTTCTTAGATCAGTCTCCCAAGACAATAGAAATAAAAGCGAAAATAAACAAATGGGACCTAATCAAACTTAAAAGCTTTTGCACAACAAAGGAAACCATAAACAAAATGAAAAGACAACCTGTGGACTGGGAGAATATATTTGCAAATGATGCGACCGATGAGGGATTAATTTCCAAAATATATAAACAGCTCATGAAACTCAATATCAAAAAAACAAACAACCCAATCAAAAAATGGGCAGAAGACCTAAATTGACATTTCTGCTAAGAGACCATACAGTTGACCAACAGGCACACGAAAATATGCTCAACGTCGCTAATTATTAGAGAAATGCAAATCAAAACTACTATGAGGGCGCTTCCCTGGTGGCACAGTGGTTGAGAGTCTGCCTGCCGATGCAGGGGACGCGGGTTCGTGCCCCAGTCCAGGAAGATCCCACATGCCGTGGAGCGGCTGGGCCCGTGAGCCATGGCCGCTCAGCCTGCGCGTCCGGAACCTGTGCTCCGCAACGGGAGAGGCCACAACAGTGAGAGGCCTGCATACGGCAAAAAAAACCAAAAAAAACTACTATGAGGTATCACCTCACACCGGTCAGAATGGCCATCCTCAAAAAGTCTACAAATAAATAAATGCTGGAGGGTGTTTGGAGAAAAGGGAATCCTCCTACACTGTTGGTGGGAATGTATATTGGTGCAGCCACTATGGAAAACAGTATGGAGGTTCCTTAAAAAACTAAAAATACAGTTACCATATGATCCAGCTATCCCATTCCTGGGCATATATGCAAAAAAGAGAAAAACTCTAATTAAAAAAGATACATGCACCCCAATGTTCATAGCAGCACTATTCACAATAGCCAAGACATGGAAGCAACCTAAGTGTCCATCAACACATGAATGGATAAAGAAGATGTAGTGTGTGTGTGTGTGTGTGTGTGTGTGTGTGTGTGTGTGTATACATGCATATATATATATATACACACACATATATGTAATGAAATATTACTCAGCCATAAAAAAGAATGAAATAATGCCATTTGCAGCAACATGGATGGACCTAGAGATTATCATACTAAGTGAAGTAAATCACAGAGACGAATATATGATGCGTGGAATCTAAAATGTAATACAAATGAACTTATTTCCAAAGAGACTCACAGAAAACAGACTTATGGGACTTCACTGATAGTGCAGTGGCTAAGAATCTGCCTGCCAATGCAGGGGACACGGGTTGGAGCCCTGGTCTGGGGAGATCCCACATGCCGTGGAGCAACTAACCCCCTGCGCCACAGCTACTGACCCTGCACTCTAGAGACTGCAAGCCACAACTACTGAGCCCTCACACCACAACTACTGAAGCCCACACACCTAGAGCCCATGCTCTGCAACAAGAGAAGGCACCTCAATGAGAAGCCCACGCACCACGATGAAGAGTCGCCCCTGCTCACCACAGCTAGAGAAAGCCCGTGCGCAGCAGTGAAGACCCAATGCAGCCAGAATTAAATAAATAAATAAATTTATTTTAAAAAACCCAAAAAACTTATGGTTACCAAAGGGGAAGGGGGGAAGGATAAATTAGGAATATGGGATTAACAGATACATACTACCATATATAAAATGGGTAAACAATAAGGATTTACTATATAGCACAGGGAAGTATATTCAAGATCTTGTAATAACTGATAATGGACAAGAATTGAAAAAAAGAATATATTGACGTATATATATATTTGAATCACTGTGCTGTACATCTGAAACTGACACAGTATTGTGAATCAAGTATACTTCAAGAAAAGGAATAGTTGAGATATTTAGAATAAGGAGAATGTTCATTTGACCAGGATCAGCTGCAGGTTTCCTTTCTGCTTTTGCATTCCTGTCTTCCTGAGAGGGCTTTGTGAAAGAATGGCTTGGATAAGGACCATTTAATGACGTGTCTCCTGAAAGATCAAGTTTTATTGATGCTGATATTAGAGTTTACTGATACGATGAACTTGAAGTTAAAACAAGACTTGTGAATTTGTGCTGACCAGGAACGGTTCATCAAAGTAGAATCCTGTGAACAGTTTGCTATCCTGTGGAATGTCATATTAAATAGCAAACACTTTTTCTAGGAAGGAGAACTAATTGAAGGCAGTAAAGTATGTATGTTGTAATATTTTGTGAAAAATTACACAAAATGTGGCGAGTGGGTGAAATGGGTGAAGGTGGTCAAAAGATATAAACTTCCAGATATAAGATAAATAAGTCCTGGGAATGTAATGTACAGCATGGTGACTGTAGTGAATAATACTGTGTTGTATATTTGCAAGTTGCTAAGAGATTAGCTCTTAAAAGTTCTCATCACAAGAGAAAAAATATTTGTGACTGTGTGGTGATGAATGTTAACTTGACTTATTTTGATCATTTCACACTATATACATATATCAATTCATTATGTTATAATGTTATGTCAATTATATCTCTATAAAAAATATGTGTGCCCTATCTCATGATGAACAATGAGCTCTGGAGGTTTCATCTCTCCCCTTTAGAATATTTAGGTAATTTTTCATCTTGGAAAACTTTGGAATTGATTGACAGTGAGACCCTCACCCCTGCCCCAAAAAGCCCCAACACGTATACTTTTTATTTATTGTGTGTCACCACCAGTCTTGATCAGTCTTTCCTGTGTTGGGTGCAGTTTCTACCATTTTCTAGAACTGTTTGTCTCACATTAATCTTTTGTATTCACAGTTTCCCGATTACCTAGTAAAAAAAATATAGAAACCTATTTAATTTAAAAAATCCCTATTTATTGACATTCCTCTGCTGATTACATTAACATATGCTAAACAGGAGTTTGGGGTTAACATATACACGCTACTGTATACAAAATAGAAAATCAACAAGGACCTACTGTAGAGCATAGGGAACTCTACTCAATATTCTGTAATAACATAAATAGGAAAAGAATCTGAAAAAGAATAGATATATGTATATATATAACTGATTCATTTTGCTGTACACCTGAAACTAACAAACAATTTTAAATCAACTATACTCCAAAATAAAGTAAAAATTAAAAAAAATAGGGAGTTCCCTGGCCTTCCAGTGGTTAGGACTCAGCGCTTTCATACCGAGGCCTGGCTTCAATCCCTGGTTGGGGAACTAAGATCCCGCAAGGCGCGTGGCATGGCCAAAAAAAAAAAAAAGGCAAACAAAAATAAATAAGTACAATTTATCAGTATTCCAAAAAAAGTAAAATAAAATGCTTTTAAAAAGGCAATAGATTTTATATGTTGTAATACTTTGTGAAAAATTAAAATCACTTCTGTATTGCTATAGTATTAATCCCTAATAACCTGGTTTGGGGATGATTAGATTTGACTAACAGAGCCAACTTCTTGTATTGGACCTAGTAAGTGTCCAGAGGGCATTTAGAGTTAGCCCTGGTAGATCGAGTCTAACCATCTTCACTGCCTTCCAGCTGGCATCAGGCTATGCACCAGCCTTCTGTCCTCCCCCTCTGGTGACTATTTTAGCAGAAGACAAAAAGTAGAAGGCTATATAGAGAGTTTTCTGTGTGAGCTGTGTATACTGTGATCGTGCTGCTAATCCACTTCCTTGGGGAGACCAGCTGTTCTGTCTGGTGTACATCAGCATTAGGTTTCTTCCACTTGGCTTTAGTAGATGTGTTAAGAAGCTGGAAAGGGATCTAGGTCTGATTGTGAAAACTGCATTTTTATCTTTTTGCAGAAATGAAAACCCCCTAAACACTTTTCAGGCAAAATAACCTAACTTTGAAGTACTTACTACATTTCTGTTTTTGGAGAGTATAGCCCTTATTTTTACTGTGTTCGACTCTTAATTAAAAGAAAGACAATAGTTAATTCTGTGTCATTTTTTTTTACCCAAAAAGGAACTAGGGTTCTGTTTCCAGTTGTAAATCTACTTTATGTACATTGTTCTTAATATATTACTGAACCACTGAGCTAGTGCAAATGGTAAAAGCAAGAAAACCGGTACAGCTGATTGACTTTGAAATTGAGAACCCTGGAAAGCTAAAATGAGCTTCAAATAGAATTTCACCTGCTTTTCAGTAAAAGGAAAATGTCTGGGTTCTGCATATGCCTTTGAAGACTTTTTGCAGTGTGTCAGAAGCATGAATTCACTGTGCTTCTAACAATTGGTCTTAGTTAGATAATTGTTTTGACACATTAGTTAGTGTTGCATTATTTCTCTTGTGTGGTTTTGCAGCTCTGGTGTAGAGGTTTTACTTCAATTCTTGTTGAGGCATGGTTTTGGGGAAGACTTGTTACTAGTCAGGATGAAAGGTGGTCCTCTGGATTTTTTTCCCAGGTTCCCCATCACTCCTCCGAGAGTCAAATGGTTGAGATTCAGGGGGATAGAGTGTTGAGAAATTCAGGGTCCTTAAAAGTGAGCCCATCAGAGTCAGTGTTTGGATTTACTTGTTTCTCATGGTGTATCAGATTCTGATTCTCCTCCTTGAAATAACAACCCGCGTATTTTTAGTGATTAAGCTGATGAAGAAAGATATTTTTAGGAAGGAATCTGCAATGTCTGTAATATAACTTGATTACTTTTTTCAAGTAAGCGACTATATTCAGTTTAATACTGAGAAGAAGGAATCTTAAAATTAAGCGATGTGCCTTTTTTGCCTGGGCACTGAATCTCAAAAGTTAAAAAAAATTGTCAGTCACAGGGAATCTGTGTTTACATAACTGGTTTGAGACAAGCTTATGAGCAATGGGACATTTTAAATGTTGGCATTGTAGTGCTCAGGGCCACATTATCTAATTGGTATTCCACTTATGATGGAAGTAACAGAATAATTCCCCTTAAAAACATGAACAAGATGGTATTGATGGTGTTGGTTCTTCTGAGTATAGCAATGGAAGATGGCAAGGAATGATCTCCACTGAGACGCTGACTATACTGTTTAGCAGAGATGCAGGTGGCTCCCATATAGGATGGCTCTTAAACTCGTTTATCTTCTTCTTCTGCATCCTTTGCATAGGTAAATAAATTCTGGTTTAAAGAATCTCTGATTCCCTTGCATAGTTCCAAAGATGGTTTCTAACATTATACATGTAGCCCTATAAAGTCAACCCATAGTCAAGACCTATCAACGTATAGAAAGGGGAGTAAAGCATCCATGGGATACCATTGTCCCTGTTGACACCTGCTGCCCTTCCATGGCGTTCCAAGACTTGCTCCCTCTACTATGGAGGATTTTCCTTTAATAACTCCCAGAGATAAACAATTGAATGGCAGTATGTAGTGTGGTAGTGGAAAGCATGGTCTATAGTTCCTGATGGATATGGGTTCAGATTCCTTCTCAGTCACTTACTTTCTGTGTGGATTTAAGCATCTACTTACTAGCTTGTGTTTTCCATCTATAAAGCAGAGGTGATAATTTGTATTTACTTTAAGAGTTTGTTGAGAAAAGTGATAACCATACAACCATAACTGTTCAGCAAGTTTCAGGGGGCTAAAAAGAGTATATAGAATGTTTTCTTATAGACTCATTTGGCTGGATATACACTAAAACTTCAATAATTGCATGTCTTCTGAGTTAGGCTAGGCTGGGCTCTGCTGCAATAACAAATAATCCCAAACCTTTGTAGTTTAAACCAACAAAAGTACATTTCTTATATACGTTATATATCCATCATTAGTTACCAGGAAGTGTGTTCATGGCAGTCAATTAAGGACTCAAACTAACCAAACAGTGACAGTCTTCAACATTCTGGTTTTGAGTCAGAGAAAAAAGAGAGCTCTGGAGGATTCTGGACCAATAATTAGAAGATTTAGGCCTGAAGCCACACGCAGTATTTCCATTCTCTACTAATTGGCCAGAGCTGGTCATGTATTTCCCCTATGACCACAGCTTTGTAACATAGGGACAAGGTAGTCTAAAACTACAATGTGTCCCCAGGGGGAGACTGAAATCCTGGCCAGCAGCACTAATGACTTCCACATCTCCTTTCCAACTAGCATATAACCTAAGGCAAGAAGAAGTTAATTGGTCTTTTTCTCTTCCAGTTCTTCAAAATACTGAGGTATTAATGTTCTTAATGTCAAAGACTGGAAGAAGAAAGAGAGCACTAATTAGGCTACTTCGCCAAAGGAGATACATGGCATTATATTATTGTTTTGTACAGGAATTGGAGTTTTAGATAAGCATCCCATCTGCTAAACACCTGCTTCATTATTATCAGGAAAAAAAAGTAGGTTTAGTTATTGATTTTTTCCTCTATTGCCAATGAAACTTCAGAGTTCATCAACTATCTTTTATTTAGGAATAATTGTGGTTTTAGTCTTGCCAGAAGATGGTACTAACTTTGGGATATGCTAGCTAAACGTGTGGTACTATGGTTAAGAGGCATTTTAAAATTTGATCCCCAAATAATCCTTTGTATAGAAAGTGGATTTGACAATTGGGATCTTGTCAGCTGGGTTTCTCCATACACACAGATATGCAAATTCACATCCTCATGTATTCAGTGGTATTTATCCAAGAGCAGGGTGTTCTATAAGCAAAGAAAACAGCTTAGTGAGGACTTAGCCAGCCTGTTTTGGAGCTTGGAAGCGAAGCTGTTTGAGAAGTCTGGAGAGCAGAAACATAATGAACTGACATTTTGGGGAACTAAGAATTGCCAATCTAAACTTTATCAAACATGGTTAAATATCACTTTGGGACTGAGACATAACATATCAACCTCAAGCCTGCAATTTTAGGCTCCATATTTTGCAAGAGATGTAGTTGCTGGATAGAATTTGGGCTATGCTGTTAAATTTGAATTTCAGATACACAATAATTTTGCAGTGTAAGTATGTCCCACGTAGATACTGCTTTGAACAGGAATGGGAGTTTTGTGCAAGCAAATATCTATATGGGATATACTTCTACTACAGTGTTGTTCATTGTTTATCTGAGATTCAAATTTAACTGGACATTATGAGTTTTTATTTACTAATATGGTGACTGTATCAAGAATGAATGGCATGAACATTTAACCTCATTCACCTCCTCTTCCAAGGTAGAAGTAACAGTTGCTCCCATGTGGCCTGAAAGTATCAGGATGAAATTTTTTTTTCAGTTCGATCCTTCTAAGATAGTTAAAACAGGCATAGGAAGGGAAGTCAGCATCCTGTCCAGATCTCGAGGCTATTGCTGTATATATTTTACATCTATAGCTATTTTTCAAATAGCTTGAAACATTCTGGAAAAAGCAGATGATAGAGCCTTAAAAACTGGATAGAAGTGCAAAAAAGTTTGAAAATCTGCCCTCGAAGTCTGCAGGCTATCTCACTGGACCCTCCTTGCCGTGAGTAGTAGCTGTCATCAAGTCAATAGAAAGGCTGACTTTGATGAGCCCGTTTCCATGTTAAAATGATCAAAAACAACATAATTGATGTCAGATGCAGACAGAACAACAGTGCTGTGTTTTGAGGATTAACCCTCCTGGAGATAAGCGGGGACAGAGGATTGCTGCCTTGAACATTGCTGCTCTAGCCGGAGGCTACTGCCACATATAAGAATGGCTTTTCTATCTCAAGCATTCTTTTGTCACGTAGTTGGTTGACTCTGGCACAGATAACCGGTGGTTTCTGAGTCATGATGGCACTTTGCCTTCCCACCCAATTATAAATCCTGCTTAGTTTTGTTATGAATCTTTTTTTATTTTTTAAATAGCTGAGTCCTCTGCAGTGTTAACTATTGCTTAATAAGTTGTAGCCACAATTAGGGGATTTCTTACAGGAACAGAGATGTTCAACTCTGCATCTTTTGTTCCTTGACACGCAGAACTACAATATGATGATTTGCTTGGCTTGTTAATGTTGCTGTGTGCCAGGGAAATTTCCAGTAGAAAAGGTCATCCCAGTGTTAGATTTTCAGACTTTTCAGCTGTGACTAACATTAAATGACCAAAGGGATACTGTCAAGGTTTAAAAAGCTCTCTTAATCAGTCCGCCAGTGCCGTGGGCATAAGGGGTTGGCTTTTAGTGTGGTTTAATCCAGAAAATGCCAACTGTATTGAAGTTATGACCTGCCAGATTTAAAATCCAGCAGGGGAAAATTGTTGAATGTTGTGCTTGTGGAGCCATAGAAGGGCACTGCCCCCACCCCGCTGACCTCTTCTCTGTTCTCTCTGCTGTCTTCTCAGTTGTATTGAAATGGACATTTGATTTAGACACCGGGACAGCCTGGTCCAGATACCGCTCCCTCTGAAAGACAAGGGGACTAAAAAAAAGACTGAATTAGTTTACCTCTAAATAAAAAACAGGCAGATACTCATGATTCAAGGCTCCTTTAAAAATTCTATTTATTTGTTTTTTTACTGGTTACTTATAAAGACTTCAACAACTGTAATCTTTTCTACCTGATGTGAAACATCAAGATGGAAATAGAGAACAAATCAAAACATATCACCCTATTAAATCTCTGACTGTCTCACTTCCACCTAATGCTTAAAAAAGAGGATGGGAAGTCAGTGATTGGTACCCGATGTGATAGAGTTTGGAGGAACCAGGGTCTGGATGTTAGAGCCTTCCCTGTGCCATCTACAGGGCAGGAATCTGGTGAGCTCTGCTATAGCTGATGCAGTCTTGGGGGTCTCTAGGGTTTAGAGGCAAGTGAGGGACCCAGCAGACAGTTCCCCCCAGAGGAAAGCAGGTACTGGGGTGGGCTTGAAGTAGGCATCAGGATGAGAGGGCAGCAGGGAGCTCACGCTAGGAGAGAGACAGGGATCTAACCTCTGGGAGTGGAGATAAAATTCTAATTCAGAAAACAATGGAAGTCTTTGCAGATACTATTTTAAAAGACTTTTAAATCAGAAAATGTAGTAGCTGCAACTGTACTTGAGCATTATTTTCCTGTCATTGAAAAGTCCATTATTTGATTAAAATTTATGAAATGACACTTCTAGAATTTATTACAGTGTCTGATTGCAGTGCTGTAACTGAACACATTTTGTCATAGACTAGGGTACTTTTGAAGTTTGTTTATTTTGGCTTCCTCTTACTTGTGACCTAACTGCTAAAAGCGATTTATCTCAGAGCCTTTTAAAGTTGTATTCTTTAGAAGGAGGTTTTTCCATTGCAAACAGTACTAAAGAGTCTTTAACACACATACAAATGATCCTCTGTCTCTTTCTTTCCTTCCTTTTTTTTTTGGCCGCACAGCGCCACATGGGGGATCTTAGTTCCCTGACCGGGGATTGAACCCATGCCCCCTGCAGTGGAAACACGGAGTCCTAACCACTGGACTACCAGGGAAGTCCCTCTTTATTTCTAAGTGGATGATTTTAATGTCATCTTCTTTAGCCTTAGCGATTTCAGGACCTACATTCTATTTCAAAGATGGCCTTATCTATGCAGACTGACCTGGCCTTTTCTTTCACTTCCCAGGCTGTCGGTTTCAATAATAGTCCCTTCCTGGGCAGCAACATCATCTATCAATTTTGCTTGATTTGCCAAAACAGGCTCAGTAACATGGTGTTTCATCAGTGATGCTGAGCTGAGTATGCCAGAGGGGGCCTCTGTTTCCCCTCTTGTAACTTGAGGAGTGTCATGTGTTGGATACTGTCTCCCCCAAATTCATGTCCACGTGGAACCTTAGGATGTGACCTTATTTGGAAATATGGCAATTGCAGATGTAATTAAGGTAAGAATTCAGATGAGATCATCATGGATATAGGATGGGACCCTAAAGCCAATGACTGGTGTCCTTCTAAGAAGAGAGGGAGTCGGGGGGGAAAGAGAGAGACACACAGGGAAGAGGCCATGGCAAATTAGAGGCAGAGATTGGAGTGATGCTGCCACAAACCAAAGAACACCAGGAGCCTTCCAGGCCTAGAAAAGGCAAGGAAGGATTCTCCCCTAGAGCCTTTGGAGAGAGCGTGACCCTGCTGATACCATGACTTTGGACTTGTGGCCCCTACAACTGTGAGAGAATAAGTGCTATGGAAAGCCACCAAGTTATGTTTCTTTTTATAGCAGCCCTTGGAAACGAACACAAGAGCCTTCGTGAAGTTAGACTGTGTAAGGCTGGCTTCTCTGTGCTCCAGGGGACCTGGCCAGAGCTGGAGGGGATGCCAGTCCGTGTGGTTTCGGGGCACTGAGCAGACTGGCAGGGCAGAGACGCAGACATAGAGTGTTACGACTGGGATCCAGTTACTACAGTGGGGTACAGAGTGGCATTTGGAGACAGGAGCAAGGCAGACGGAGTAAAACTTCAGAGCGGCAGCTGCAGCAGGACACATCTGTTGCCGCGTTACCCACACTGACTTTCCTTTTTCCTTTGACAGAGGACAGAGTTTCCCTGGGTCCTATTAGAGCTGAACCTGACAGAGGCCAAGGGGCAGATGGGCCCTTCTAGGGGTAGAGCAAGGGGACCAAGCAGCTCATCACAAGAAACAGTGGGATAACTGAAGGTTTCTGGATGTACAATCACGTGTTCACTACTTGCACAGTTGTTTAGCGCTGTGTGTATTCCATGCGTTTTTAGAAGTGGATAGTGGATGAGTTGAAGGCTTTTGTCCTCAGCCCCAGAGTGTTGCTCCCAGGTGTCCTTTTCTTGACAATATCACTGCAGCAGCCCTGGTTCAGACCTTCCAGGTCATACTGGAGAGCGGTACTAATGTGAAAATATTGCTTCTGTGGTTATGACCATGCACAGCCTTGTCTTTTGAAAAAAATTTACTGAGGAATAATTGACAAATATAACTGTACATTTAAAGGGTACAGTGTGATGATTTAAAATACATGTACATTGTGGAATGATTGCCAAGGTCAAGAGAACTAATATATCCATCACCTCACATAGTTAAAACTGTGTGTGTGTGTGTGTGTGTGTGTGTGTGTGTGTGTGTATGTGTGACGCGAATGCTTATGATCTACTCTCAGCTTTCAAGTTTACAACACTGCATTAATTTTTTTTTTTTTTGTGGTATGCGGGCCTCTCACTGTTGTGGCCTTTCCCGTTGCGGAGCACAGGCTCCGGACGCGCAGGCTCAGCGGCCATGGCTCACGGGCCCAGCCACTCCGCGGCATGTGGGATCTTCCCGGACCGGGGCACGAACCCGTGTCCCCTGCATCGGCAGGCGGACTCTCAACCACTGCGCCCCCAGGGAAGCCCTGCATTAATTTTTAAAATTTTATCGAAGTACAGTTGATTTACAATGTTGTGTTAATTTCTGCTGTACAGCAAAGTGATTCAGTTGTACATGTATATATTCTTTTTCATATTCTTTTCCATTATTGTTTAGCACAGGATATTGAATATATCAATAGTTCCCTGTGCTATGCAGTAGGACTTTGTTGTTATCCATCTTATATATAATAGTGTACATCTGCTAATCCCAAACTCAACAACCCTCCCCCACCCCCTGCCCCACCAGGGCAAAAGTCTGTTCTTTATGTCTGTGAGTCTGTTTTGTAGACATGTTCATTTGTGTCATATTTTAGATTCCACATATAAGTGATATCATGGTATTTGTCTTTCTCTTTCTGACCTACTTCGCTTAGTATAATAATCTCTGGGTCCATCCATGTTGCTGCAAATGGCATTATTTCATTCTTTTTAATGGCTGAGTAATATTCCATTGTATATATATGTACTACATCTTCTTTATCCATTCATCTGTCAGTGGACACTTACATTGTTTCCATGTCTTGGCTATTGTAAATAGTGCTGCTGCGAACATAAGGGTTCATGTATCTTTTCAAATTATAGTTTTGTCTGGGTATATGCCCAGGAGTGGGATTGCTGGATCATATGGTAACTCTATCTTTAGTCTTTTTGAGGAACCTCCATACCGTTTTCTATAGTGGCTGCACCAACTTACATTCCCTCCAACAGTTTGAGGGTTCCCTTTTCTCCACACCCTCTCCAGCATTTACTATTTGTAGACTTTTTAATGATGACCACTCTGACCAGTACAACACTATACTATTAGCTATAGTCACCATGGGAACAGCCTGGTCGTGAGTGCTTTATCATAGTAATAAATTTATATTTAATATTTATATGATATTTAGTATATAATAAACAATATATAAGAATTCACTTAATTCTCATAACAACCCTATGAGGTGCCGGTACTCATTCCTTTTTGCAGAAGAGGAAACTGAGGCACAGAGAAGTTAAGTAACTTGCTCAAGACCTCAAAAATGGAATGAGTAACTGAACGGTATTAATTACTAGGTATTAATTATGGTTGTATTAAAATTGATTTATGTTTTTTATTGATTGAGGAGTGGATTAACCACATTTGGGTCCTCAATATACACAGCAAGTAGGTTACTGCAGATTTTGAATGTGTCCGGGGCCTTGGAGGATAAGACCTGGCTGGGCTCAAGAAAAGGAGGGATCCAACATTCCTCTAACTTGTTGGGGTAAGAAGAGTGTGTAATTTTTAATAAAGGAATCAATTGCAGAGGGATTACCTCGTACTTACTGAGGAGTGATGGGAGGGAAATAGAGATATTTTAATGGCATATCTTTGTCGTTAATGACAGGGCCTTTGTCAGGTGAATGCTGTGGTTTGGGTGACGGTTGGTATGTTTCATACGACTTAATTTTTTCAGGCTGTGTGTGAGTGCTTTTCTCTAGGCATGTGATTGGGGCAGTCCTGTTTGGGTGTAGGCATGTGAGCAGAGAGTGGCAAGACAGTCAGCTGCCACTTTGCTGCAACTGGTGTTTTCTGACTGTGTTTGGGCTCCTGGAACCTTGCCACCTTGGGGAATCTGAGGCATGTTGGTGACCCATCTTTTAGGCTTAGCAGTTGCATCAGAGATGGAGGACTGGCTCCAAAGTAATTAGAAACCAGGTAGAATATATTATCTTCAAGCCTGGCTTTCTTTTAATTAATTAAGTAATTTGGCTGCACCGCTTGTGGGATCTTAGTTCCCCTACCAGGGATCGAACCTGGGCCCACAACAGTGAGAGCTCATGTCTTAACCACTGGACCGCCAGGGAATTCCCAAGCCTGGATTTCTTAACATCACAGATGTTGCTGACAGTTTGTACCAGGTGTTGGTTTATCGTCCACCTTGGCTGTGTGGTTGGATGGCAAGATGCAGAGCTTTTGACCTTCAGATCAGGCTGTGAACACATGGAGTGATGCAGGACCCTCTCTTTCTTCCTGTAACAGCAGGCATTGAGGGTGCCTCTGCAGGAGAGGCCCCGAACCAGGGTAGTTGTGGGACTACTTTGCTTGAGGGGAATGTATTATTACTGGGGAGAGGGCGACAGGAGCCACAGTGGGGTCTCTATAGTGCTCTGGGTGAGAGTGCAGCCTCTGTTGTCATTCTGTGTGTACTTGGATCCCAGTGAGGCCCCTAAGGTTACCCATAGGTGAAATGGTGGATAATAGTTTCCTCCCCCGCCGGTAAGGTTGTTCAAGGATTGAGATAATCCTTGTGAAGTACTTACTGGAATGCCTGGTACATAGTAAAAGCTCAATAAATATTAGCATGTCAGCTGTCAGTGTGGTTCTTATACCTAATACGTTGCTGTAATAGAATGAAAAGTTCCTATCCTTTTAGTGAAAGACTGATTGTCCTGTGGCCATGCTTACCAGTAACCATCAGAACCTGTTTTTTTTTTTTTTAAATTTTATTTATTTATTTTTGGCTGCATTGGGCCTTTGTTGCTGCACATGGGCTTTCTCTAGTTGCGGTGAGCGGGGGCTACTCTTCGTTGTGGTGCACGGGCTTCTCATTGCAGTGGCTTCTCTTGTTGCGGAGCACGGGCTCTAGTTGGGCGGGCTTCAGTAGTTGTGGCTCGTGGGCTCTAGAGTGCAGGCTCAGTAGTTGTGGCGCATGGGCTTAGTTGCTCTGCGGCACGTGGGATCTTCCCAGACCAGGATTCGAACCCATGCCCCCTGCGTTGGCAGGCGGATTCTTAACCACTGCGCCACCAGGGAAGCCCCAGAACCTGTTTTTATATTTGTTTAAACTGATCAGTGACAGCAGCTCACCAGCCTGCTAACACACCCAGTTGTAAAGCCAGTCAGCAACGGCTTAACTCAAGTGAGCCGGTCAGCTCCATTCTCACTCCAGCTTTGCTTCTGCACCTAAAGGTCAGCGGATGCCTTCATATACCAGCCTCTGGAAGTCTTCCAACCCTCGAACTCAAAGAGTCTCCAAACCCTATATAAGACCAGCCCTCCGTGCATTGTTTAGGGAGAGTGTCTGTTAAAGTGCAGCTCTCCCGTGCTCGGCAAGCTATCAGTTTGGCTTTTTGTTCAGATATTGACTTGAGATCTCTGCCTTCAACAGTCGAGATGTGTGTTATGTGCTAAGGGATCATAAAGATGGGGATATAAGGAAGAGTTCACATGAGGGGTGATTTCTGGTCCAAGTTGTCTGATAGGAGTTAAATAGAGAAAAATCACGGGAGGAGGGAGGTCTTCTGACTTGAGGGAACACACCATGAGTGATAATGGCAATTTAAGGGCTGCTACCTAATTTTTCATCCCTGGACTGTAGGGTGTGCAAAGGGTAGGGTGTGTAAAGGGTAGGGTGATGGAAACTAGGACTGGAACAGTTTGTAGGGGCTGGATTGTAAGGGCCTTGGATCCTGGCCTAAGCAGTTTTCCTGTTCCTCTCAAATATATTTCTAACTTTCTAAGTCCTAACCACAGAAGAGACTGAACTTTTTCCATAAGAGGGTGTTTCTTTGAAATCTCCCTATAGGGGATATTTGTCATTCTATTTTGGCTTTCCAGCATCTGAACTCTGTTCTCGAGCTTGGAGAATTTCCCACATGAGGGAAAAAAGCAGAATCTTTTTTTCCACTATAGAAGTTAAAAATGCCAGTATTTGCTTTTCCACCCTCCCTTTCAGCTAGGACACGGGCAGAACCTGGGGTGGGAGCTGATACAACAGGAGAGGAGACCTGGGCTGTGTGCTGTGGTCATGGTGGTGGTGCCCATTGCTACCATGTGGGTGAGCATTGCACGCTGCAGAATCCAGTGCCCTTCATTAATCCAGAAATTCACATATTCCCAAAATTGTAGTATTGATATCAGGGTGATCCTGAAAATTACTGTTGTGATAGAGTTTGACAAGCTGTATTATCTACTTTTTTCCTTAAGAAAATAAAATAATAACATAATGGTCTTAGGGTCAGCAGCATTGGAGATACTCAGTGGTGGCAGAAGTGTCCATGTTGGACCAGGTCTGAGCACAGTTTTGGCCTCATAGCCCCACAACGCGTTCTCCAGGCCTTTGGGTTATTTTCTAAGCTTCCCAAGAAATTTATTCTTTGATTAAATTAGAGTTTGTTTTTATTGTTTGAAGCAAAGAATCCTGACTGGTACATGTAAGTCATCTTAAAAAGTCTTAAGAATGCTGCAGTTCATTAATATAATGGTTTTAATGGAAGCAGGGTTTTTTCTCTCCACATCTTCACTTAAATTTGATGTCCCAAGGAACTATGCCATGTTAATAGCTCATCATTCAACCAGTATTTATTGACAGCCTCTGTGTGATATTACGGAGAATGAGCTCATAATGGAGCATTTATTCCAACATGTATCTTGTGGGTTTGCATCTCTCTGGCGCAGCACCTAATAGCTGTCATTCCTATCCTGGGGGATTTGACCCAGGTTAAGAAGCACAGTGCAGGCAATGGAGAGCTGGTAGATGTTTTAACGTGAAGAACTGATGTGACCTGATTCGTAGAATTGCTTCTTAGGGGCTTTCTTCAGTTATTCTCATCATCACTCATTTGGTGGAATCCTGTCTCCCTTCAGGGTTTCCTGTATCTTGAAGCTCTATGGAAACAAATTCGGAGCAGGGATCTATGACTTTTGGGTCTGAGACTCCAGATATCTGTGGAGCTCCAAATGCTTTTGAGTTCACATGTTCTGGACGTTAAGCTCTTTTTTCTTTCCAGGTAATTGCTGGGTTTCCAAATTAAAAACTTCCTCAAGCATGAGTGGTGCTACAATAAATATTTGCGTCTAACAGATCCTTAGATTTCTCCCAGGTCCACATAAAAGCTTTTTCATGAGTTACTTTTACTTGGAATATTCAGTCCATGTGTGTCATCTGATCTTATTGTGTGGAAGGAAACATTCTTCCTAAATAGAGCCCCCCTTTGACGCAAAAACTTTACATATTCTACAGTGGCTAAAAAGTCTGATAAAGGACTTAGAATAAACAGTCATAGTTTTATCAGTCTAAGTTCACTGAGAAATTAGACATAGAGATTGCTTGTGTGGCCTTTGATAAGACAAGTCTTGGATTCTAGAGAGTTTGTCTTGGTTTGTACTAACGTTGTAGATGGAGATCTTTTAAGAGGGAGCTAATAATTTACACCTTTGTGGGATCCCCTGAAGTCTGGTATGTGGGGTATTACCAAGGAAAGCTAGCATCAAAGACTTGGCATTTTCG
Source organism: Neophocaena asiaeorientalis asiaeorientalis (assembly GCF_003031525.2). NCBI lineage: Eukaryota > Metazoa > Chordata > Mammalia > Artiodactyla > Phocoenidae > Neophocaena > Neophocaena asiaeorientalis. The sequence continues at coordinate 4,066,515 of NW_020175199.1, forward strand.
ACCACTGTTAAAATGGACCAGAAGCCACAATGCAAGTGGATGTTAGGTATTCACAAGATAGCACTATTTTCGATGTGTCTGTTCTCTTTAGCTATCTTAGAATAATTTTGTTGGGATTTATTGCCTTACTGCTGTTATTTTAAATTTGAGTTCGTATAGTACATCATAGTATTTCATTTTCACTTCAGCTTATTTTAATTCCAGTTGTAAAATGCTTTTTAAAATAAGTTTCTGTGAAATTAAAATCCATCCAGGCATTTTTGGTTTCTGAGATAACATTATTTCTCTTCCTCTTTCCACTGCCTTCTACAGCCTCCCTCAAAAAAAAAAAAAAAAAGCCTAAAACAGATCCATATGTTTCAAAGATGGGAGAGATCTGGTGCTTCCACAAAGTCTTTAAAAGGAGAGTGTTGGAATGACATGATTCTCCTTTCTGTTAACTGTCCCACATTTTGTGAGAACAGACTTCCCTAAAAGTCCTCAATGACTGGTTCAACAGGATGAAAGACACATGTTCCTTGTTAATACAGGAAGGTGCTTAGAGCCCGGTGTTGAAAGCTGTGAAACACCCTTGTCGAATGCTGTGTTTTGTTCAGCAGTTGGATAGCAGTTCAGTGTTCCATAGGAAGACCTGAAGTTTTCGTTTGTTCAGAATTTGTAAGAAAAATTCTGGGTTGAATTCGACATGACCATCAGCTATGAAAAGCTATTCAACATAATAATGATGTAAACAGGATTATAGTAATTACAATATTACAACATTATTATAAACATTATTATCAATGTATAAAATGGATTCTTTTCAAGTACTTAGATACCCTTATTTTAAGAAACATACTTGATAAGTTGTGCTAATGGATGGGAAAACAATTTGAGAAGTTTACGTGCTGCAAATGCAAGCTGCTGTTAGTGTTTGGCAGTCTCTGATTTTTTCAGTGAAACAGCTGTTCAAGGCCCTTCCCTAGGCCAAACTCTCTTAGCCTCATTCCACTTACAGAAATGAGCACGCAAGCCGTGAGACACTGGCATTTCAGTAAAAGTATTTAGTTCTTTATGTTGTGGAGGGTGGGGTGTGTGTGTGTGTGTGTGTGTGTGTGTGTGTGTGTGTGTTTAGATTTCCCAAATCCACAAACGACTGTTCCTCAGCATCAGGCTCTGGTTCTTCGTGGACATGTTATGACTGAATGAATGAATCAACAAAATGTTGTACAGTGCTGGAACACTTTGAGAGACTGAAAGAAATGCGAGACACAGACATCCTCTCTGGGGGGGCCTGCTTACGTTTTAACTCGAGGGACGCAAGCTAAGCACACATTCTGCATAGACTGTGAAACAAGGCTGTACTGGATTAAGCATACAGAGAACGAGAGGAGAGTCCAGAAGGAGAGAGATAGGGCTGCTGATGTGGCCTAAAGTCATCAGAGGACATGGGATTGGAGGAGGACCACCCGGGATCCATGGGATATGGTATGCATTGTATATCTGTGTACCCCCCAAACGTGTATGTTGGAACCCTGATCTTTAATGTGATGGTATTTGGAGATGGAGCCTTTGGGAGATGGATTAGTGCCCTTGTAAGAAGAGAAAAGAGAGGGCTTGCTTCCTCTCCCTCTACCATGTGAGCATAGAGCAAGAAGGCATCCATCTGTAAACCAGGAAGGGGGCCCTCACTAGGAGCCCAGTTGGCTGACCCCTTGATCTTGGACTTCCCAGCCTCCAGAACGGTGAGAAATAAATCTCTGTTGTTTAAGCCACCTCGTCTATGGTATTCATGTTACATCTGCCTGAACTAAGACAGGATATAGATAGTACTGGAATGAGGCAGACATCCCGGGAATGAGGAAACTGCATTGAGAGGGCAAAGGATATGACTTGAAATGTGATCAAGGCACAGAGGGATCTTCTCAGAAGATATTATGTATCTTGTGGTGCTCCTAGGCTTATTGATTTGATCATCTGCTATTACAATAGGAGGTTAGAAATGGGGAGGAATATGCATTGACTTGGCAAAAACTAGAACTGTCTTCTTCTCCTTCTTTTCTTTCTCTTCTTCTTCTTCTTCTTTTTTTTTTGTGTTGTTGTTATTTTCCTGAGTGATGATCTGTTTTATTTTCCACTGTGGTCCCACGGCTAGAACCATCCCTGGCACTGTAGAAAGTATTCATTATGTATTTGAATAAGTAGCTGTCAAGAAACCACAGAGTTTAGGCCCCCTTTGACACCTGCTCATTGAGTATGGAACTTTTTCTGAATCTGAGTAGCCCTAGTTCTCCTGTGTTTGACATGAGTGGGGAAGCTTGAGGAGCTGGGGTCATTTTTGTGATGGTAATTTTGGATTTTTCTCATGGCTGCTCTGGGAACTGAAGACTAATTTGATTCTTGCTAAACTACATAAAATAAACAAGGGAGCTTGTGAAATGGAACACTGAGGGATATTTGAAAGCAAAGAATAACAGACATAGTTTCATCATTTCAGAAAATAACATGGTAGAGTTTCCATATTAACAGGCTGCTCACTTTCTCTGTGAAAAGGGGAATAGAAGGTGATTTTTTTCCTGGGAAGGAAGTATTCTATAGTAAAAAGGAGGCATTTAGAGGAGTTAAAATCCCAACTCAGAGGGAGATGATTTAAAATATGCATAAATATTTAATTTATATTAAAATCACAGAAATTATAGTAATCTTTTAAAGTCAAAATGAGGCACTAGCTTAAATCATAGGCTTAAGAGGCAATGGGGTGGAGAAGGGAGTGTACACTTTATAAAGGTGCCATCATGTCTTTCATGCCTCTGCCCTGTGGATATGACCGGGTTCTAGTAGGAGGGCTTATGCTTGTGTCACCATATTTATAGGTGCTGACTCACTGCACCCCTTGTCCCATTTGGTCATAATTTTTGATTCCTTGCTGATGGAAATTGTGTGTCTTTACTAAAATTTAACATACCTAGAATGGTAAGAAACAGTGGCATCTATTTTAGAGAACATTATTTATAACATTTTCAAACACAAGTCATATGGTTGGGTGAACTCTTACTAATATTTATTGTTTCTTTTTTCACCTTACCCTGATTTCCCACAGAGAGTTAAAATCCTTTAGCATTACAGTGAGATAAGACGTAAGTAGGGTCAGGCAATAAGCCTCCTTCTCTGCATTTTCTTCCCAGTTCTCTTTCTTGGTCTTCTTTGCAGTTTCCTTCCCATCTGCCTGTTTCTTAAAGGTTTGTAAAATGAAACACTGTTATGTTAAATTATAAAAACAATATATACTCATTAAACAATTCAAACAATAGAGTATAAATTAACACATCCCACAAAAAAATAAGTACACAACAGTACACACTGTCAGATACACACACATATTTGGTCATCCCCTCCACCTTTCCCATGAACGCTTACTGGTTTTTTTGTTTTTTGTTTTTTGGGTTTTTTTTGGCCGACCTGCATGGCTTGTGGGATCTTAGTTCCCTGACCAGGGATTGAACCCATGCCCTTGGTGGTGAAAGAGTGGAGTCCTAACCACTGGACTGGAATTCCCTTCCATGGGGTCTTATTGTATATACTATTTTGCAGCTTAATTTTTTAATTAATTAATTACTTTTTTAACATCTTTATTAGAGTATAATTGCTTTACAGTGGTGTGTTAGTTTCTGCTGTATAGCAAAGTGAATCAGCTATATGTATACATATATCCCCATATCCCCTCCCTCTTGCGTCTCCCTCCCACCCTCCCTATCCCACCCCTCTAGGTGGTCACAGAGCACGGAGCTGATCTCCCTGTGCTGTGCAGCTGTTTCCCACTAGCTATCTAATTTACATTTGGTAGGGTATATATGTCCATGCCACTCTCTCACTTCGTCCCAGCTTACCCTTCCCCCTCCCCACGTCCTCATGTCCATTCTCTACGTCTGCATCTTTATTCCTGTCCTGGCCCTAGGTTCTTCAGAACCATTTTTTTCTTTTTTTTTTAGATTCCATATATGTGTGTTAGCATGCAGTATTTGTTTTTCTCTTTCGGACTTACTTCACTCTGTATGACAGACTCTAGGTCCATCCACCTCACTACAGATAACTCAGTTTCGTTCCTTTTTATGGCTGAGGAATATTCCATTGTGTATATGTGCCACATCTTTATCCATTCATCTATCGATGGACACTTAGACTCTTAGCTTAGTTTTTAATTTAACAATATATCATCAGTCCCGTAAATACTGGTGTTTCTCAGGGTTCTCTTCTAGGTTTTCTCTTCTCTCTCTGCACATACTGAATGGAATTCTTCCACTTGTAGTTTTAGTCACCTTCATGCTTATTTCCAAACATATATTCCCAGCCCCTATCTGGCTCTGGGACCCCAGCCCATCTGTTTATCATTGCCCACTTGGATACTGCACAGGCACGACACCCGACTTTTCCAGAACACCGTTTCTCTTCCTGTTTCCATCTCAGGGAGCAGCGATATTATTCACCCCATTTTCCAAGCTCAAGATTTGGCCTCATCTTCAGTCCATCCTCTTTTTCGTTCAACCACATCCTGTCAATCACCAGGCCTATTGTTTCCACTGATTCAATATCTTTTAAACCAATGAGTCTTTCTCCATTCTGACTGCCACCTCTGTAATGCCAAGTGACAGTCATCTCTTGCTTGGGGTGCTCTATTGTCTAACTGTCCTCCTTTCTGTCCCTTTCCCTCCTCACCTTCTAATTCACTTGCCTCACAGGTCCCAGATGATCTTTCTCCAGTGCGAATCTAAACACGTCTTACTTATAATATTCAGAGACTTGCCAGTGCCTTCAGAATAAAGCCCGAACTCTCACAGGGCTCATACGATCTGGCCTCTGCCTGTGCCTTGCCCACTGCATTGGTCTCACCTCCCCACCCGTGTGACTCTCACTGCAAACACCGCCAACCGCTCTGAGTTCCTGGAACATGCCAATTTCTAGCTGACACCTGTTTGCTTTGGTACATTCTGCCTCCCTGTTTCTGCTTCATCCTTTAGACCACTTCAGGGATGCTTCTCCCATGAACTGGATTTGGTGTCATTCCCACATGTTCCCAGAGCATCGCACACAAACCTGTATCCTATTGTAGCACTGCTCATACTGTACTGTAGTAGCTTGTATGTGGCTGCCACCACCATTGCCACCATTAGACTGCAAGCTCCCTGAGGGCAAGAATGAGGAAGAGCACAGAATGTAGCCCCTGATAGAAGCTGCATATGTGAACGATAAATGAATGTACAGATGACCCTTGAACAGCATGGGTTGGGCCACTTATATGCAAATCTTTTTCAAAAAATATAGTACCTCCGTTTTCATTTTACAGGTCTTTAAATGAGCTAATTGTGGGGAAAAGTTTGTGTTGATTAGAGAGCACAATATGTGGAATCAGAAGAACTAGGGTTCAAGTCCTCATTCTGTCCAAATGGTTTCAACTTCCCGCCCTTGGGTGAGTCACTTATCAATTCCTTGGTTTTTGAGGCAGAGATGATAGTACACAGATTTTCGACTGGGGGTGGGAGTAGGGCGTCAGGTACCCCTAACCCCTGTGTTGTTCAAGGGTCCACTGGAGTCAGAAACCCAGGAAGCCCCTAATGCTGAAGATGTGGCCTGTCCCTGAATCCTAGGAGGTAGAATGGTCAAGTCAGAAGCTTCACAGGCCTTGAGGGATCAGGCGGGTTCAAAGGTCAGCATAAGCACTTTTCAGGGCCTGGGCGTGGCGGTTTGAGATACCAGTGCTACTAGGGAGTAGAACAAAGTAATGGTGACCAGAATCTGCCTTCTGATTTCCTTTGAGCTTTATCCTGTTCGCAGCCTTCTGTAGACTCAGTGACATGTTACAGTTGGAGTGAGTGGAAGAGTTGGAGACTTGTACAAGGTCTAACTCCTCAGTGGGGCAGGAGCAGACGTGAGGCTTCCTGGCACAGGGTACTTGGATTTGGGGCAGTCACAACACCCAAGGCAGCTAACCTTGCCTCCCGTGCAGCTGGTTAAACCTGCCACTCCCTGCTGGCTGCAACCTGTGTAAACTCATGTTCGGAAGACCTTCATTTCCTATGAACCTCTCTCACTTTGGAGTCCCGTGTCCTTCATCCACATGCTGCAGAGGAACAAAAATCAGTACCACTGAGAACCCAAATGCCTGGAGACCCTCTCTGATACTCTATTGTGTGCTCTCGTGATTTTACACTTGAACACCACCCACCCCAGCTGTTACATGTTGTTACATGTGACTGCTTTCAGGCTGATTTGCATGGGATACTTCTCGGGTCTGCAGTGATCACATTAATTTGTTTATCAGGACCCATAAAATAGAGGCCGCCCAGGGGCCCAGATCACTCACCAACCTAAACCTGCCCTTATGGGAAACACCTGTCAAGGAAATTGAGCACAAACCAATCACAGTCCTCTAACTCAGCTTTAGCTAGTTTATCTTACCCTAGAAAATAGGACCCACCAGCCTTATAAGGAATACCCGTCCGCCTAGCCAATCATGCGCGCCTTCCACATTGCTGTTTTGAGCGCTCTTTGAAACTCACGCTCGCCCAGTATCCTTTGGGAAGAGCGGTCCACTGATGGTGAGGCCCTGTACTTTCCCATTCACGGATTGTAGTCCCTTGGATGAAAGATATCACACTCGTTACCAAGTTGTTTCAGTTTGGTCATTGGACAGTGGTGATGAGATGGGGCTGGAAGACAGGTGCTGAAGATTTCGGGGATGGCTCATAGATGCAGATGAAGGTATCAGCAGAGCCCTCTTGATTTGCTACCTTTTGGGCCTCTCTGCGGGATCTCCAGGAAGCTTCTCTCAGGTGGAGCTCTGCTGCTTTTGCATTCTGAGCTCTTTGATTTTGTTTGTCCTACTTTTTCCAGGTGGAAAATTGGGGTGTGAGAGACTCTAGGTTTTCATGGTGAGGCTTAAGGTCTCAGGAACTGTGCACAGGCAGCCAGAAACAGTAAATCTGGTTGAATTGGGGAGGATTATTTCAAGGGAAAATAATAGTTACCCCCTCAGTCTAAAGAAGGCAAGATGGAAGCTGTTAGGGAACTCACAAAGCTGCCAGGTAAGCCTCCACAGCATAAACTGCTGGGGGATTGGGGGAAATAAAGAGAAGAAATTCAGGCTTTTTTGAGCAAGGGAACATCAAAATCTAAGTAGGCACAAGTCAGCTATTAAAAACCATCAGGGAATCCTCCACTATAAAGAAATCTTTTTGTTTTCAATTGAGGTAAATTTGGTATATAACATATTAGTTTCAGAGTATAACATAATAATTCAACCTTGGCATACACTACAGAGTGATCACTACAGTAAGTCTGGTTTCCATCCATCACCATAAAACTGACCTTCACCATTTTTGCTCACCTCCAACCCCTTTCCCCTCTGATAATCATTGATCTGTTCTTTGAATTTGAGTTTTGTATGTTTGTTGGTTTGGTTTTTAGCTTCCACACATAAGTAAAATCATGCAGTATTCATCTTTCTCTGCATGACTCATCTCACTTAGCAGAATACCCTCAAGGTCCATCCGTGTTTTTGTAAATGGCAAGATTTCATTCTTTTTTATGGCTGAATAGTATTCCATTGTATATATGTACCACGTCTTCTTTATCCATTCATCTGTCAGTGGATACTTAGGTTGCTCCCATGTCTTGGCTATTGTGAATAATGCTATGTACATTGGGGTGCATACATATTTTCAAGTTAGTGTTTTCCTTTACTTCAGGTAAATACCCAGGAGTGAAATGGTTGGACCTTTAGATAGTTCTATTTTTAGTTTTTGGAGTAACCTCCATACTGTTGTCTAGAGTGGCTGTACCAATTTATGTTCCCACCCATAGTACACAAAGGTTCCCTTTTTTCTACTTCCTCCTCAACACTTGTTACCTGTCCTTCTAATAATAGCCATTCTGACAGGTGTGAGATATTATCTTGTTGTTTTTTACTTGCATTCCCCTGAGATTTAGTGATGTTGAGCATCTTTTCATGTGCTTGTTGGCCATTTTTATGTCTTCCTTGGAAAAATATCTTCTCAGATCCTCTGCCCACTTTTTAATTGGGTTTTTTTTTTTGTTATTGAGTTGTATGAGTTCTTTATATTTTGGATATTAGCCCCTTATAGATTCATGATTGACAAATATCTTGTCCCATTCAGTAGGTTGACTTTTTATTTTGTTGGTGGTTTCCTTCACGGTAAAGATGCTTTATAGTGTGATATAGTCTCATTTGATTACTTTTGCTTTTGTTGCCATTGTCTTTGGAGTAGATCCAAAAAAATATGGCTAAGAGTGATGTCATGAAACTTACATGTATGGTTTCTTCTAGGTGGTTGATGGTTTCTGGTCTTACATTCAAGTCTTTAATCAATTTTGAGTTAATTTTTGTGTATGGTGTAAGATAGTGGTCTAGCTTCATTCTTCTGCACATCGCTGTCCAGTTTTCCCAGCACCATTTATTCTTTTGCACATGGCTGTCCAGTTTTGCCAAAGGAGACATACTTGTCTCTTTTGTCATAAATTAACTACATATGCGTAGGTTTATTTCTTGGCTCTGTTCTGTTTCATTGAGCTATGTGTCCGTTTTTATGCCAATACCATACTGTTTTGATTAGTAAAGACTTGCAATATAGTTTGAAATCAGGGAGCATGATACCACCAGCCTTGTTATTCTTTCTCAAAATTTCTTTGGCTACTTGGTGTCTTTTGTGGTTCCATACAAATTTTAGAATTACTAGTTTTAGTTCTGTGAAAAATGCCATTGAAATTTTGACAGGATTGCATTGAATTTGTAGATTGCTTTGGGTGATGTGGAAATTTTAACAATATTAATTCTTCCAGTCTATCAGCATTGAATATGTTTCCATTTATTTGTATCTTTTTCAGTTTCTTTCATCAGTATCTTATTAAGGTACAGGTTTTTCACTTCCTTGGTTAAATTTATTCCTAGGTATTTTATTCTTTTTGATGCAATTTTAATGGGATTGTTTTCTTAATTTATCTAATAGTTTCTTACTAGTGTATAGAAACACAACAGTTTTTTTTTTTTTTTTGTGGTACACGGGCCTCTCACTATTGTGGCCTCTCCCGTTGTGGAGCACAGGCTCCGGACGCGCAGGCCCAGCGGCCATGGGACATGGGCCCAGCCGCTCTGCGGCATGTGGGATCCTCCTGGGCCGGGGCATGAGCCCGCATCCCCTGCCTCGGCAGGCGGACTCCCAACCACTGCGCCACCAGGAAAGCCCACACAACAGATTTTTGTGTATTGATTTTGCACCCTGCACCTTTACTGAATTTGTTTATTAGTTCTATTTCTTTGCAGTCTTTTTAAAAAATTTTTTTAAACATCTTTACTGGAGTATAATTGCTTTAAAATGGTGTGTTAGTTTCTGCTTTATAACAAAGTGAATCAGCTATACATATACATATATCCCCATATCCCCTCCCTCTTGCATCTCCCTCCCACCCTCCCTATCCCATCCCTCTAGGTGGTCACAAAGTACTGAGCTGATCTCCCTGTGCTATGCGGCTGCTTCCCACTAGCTATCTGTTTTACATTTGGCAGTATATATAAGTCCATGCCACTCTCTCACTTTGTCCCAGCTTACCCTTCCCCCTCCCCGTGTCCTCAAGTCCATTCTCTACAACTGTGTCTTTATTCCTGTCCTGGCCCTAGGTTCTGCAGAACCATTTTTTTCTTTCTTTTTTTTTTTTTAGATTCCATATCTATGTGTTAGCATACGGTATTTGTTTTTCTCTTTCTGACTTATTTCACTCTGTATGAAAGACTCTAGATCCATCAACCTCACTACAAAAAACTCAATTTAGTTTCTTTTGATAGCTGAGTAATATTCCATTGTATATATGTGCCACATCTTCTTTATCCATTCATCTGTTGATGGACACTTAGGTTGCTTCCATGTCCTGGCTATTGTAAATAGAGCTGCAATGAACACTGTGGTACATTACTCTTTTTGAATTATGGTTCTTCAGGGAATATGCCCAGTAGTGGGAATGCTGAGTTATATGATAGTTCTATTTTTAGTTTTTTAATGAGCCTCCATACTGTTCTCCATAGTGCCTGTATCAATTTACATTCCCACCAGCAGTGCAGGAGGGTTCCCTTTTCTCCACACCCTCTCCAGCATTTATTGTTTGTAGATTTCTTTTTCTTTTTTTGCGGTACGCGGGCCTCTCACTGTTGTGGCCATCCTAAGTATTTTATTCTTTTTGTTACAGTGGTAAATGGGAGTGTTTTCTTAATTTCACTTTCAGGTTTTTCATCATTAGTGTATAGGAATGCAAGAGATTTCTGTGCATTATATTTTGTATCCTGCCACTTTACCAAATTCATTGATTAGCTCTAGTAGTTTTCTGGTAGCGTCCTTAGGATTCTCTACGTATAGTATCATGTCATCTGAAAACAGTGACACCTTTACTTCTTCTTTTCTGATTTGAATTCCCTTTATTTCTTTTTCTTCTCTGATTGCTGTGGCTAAAACTTCCATAACTATGTTGAATAATAGTGGTGAGAGCAGACAACCTTGTCTGGCTTCTGATCTTAGAGGAAACTTTTTCAGTTTTTCACCGTTGAGAACGGTGTTAGGTGTGGGTTTGTCATATATGGCCTTTATTATGTTGAGGTAAGTTCCCTCTATGCCGACTTTCTGGAGGGTTTTTATCATAAATGGGTGTTGAATTTTGTCAAAAGCTTTTTCTGCATTTATTGAGATGATCATATGGTTTTTATCCTTCAAGTTGTTAATAGGGTGTATCACATTGATTGATTTGTATATATTGAAGAATCCTTGCATTCCTGGGATAAACATGGTGGAGGGGACTGGTGCCTGTGTTCTGGTGGTTGAGGCTGGATCTTCTCTTTCTGGTGGGCAGGACCACATCCTGTGGTGTGTTGTGGGGTGTCTGTGAGCTTATTATGATTTTAGGCAGCCTCTCTGCTAATGGGTGGGGTTGTGTTCTTGTCTTGCTAGTTGTTTGTCATAGGATGTCCAGCACTGTGGCTTGCTGGTCATTGAGTGGAGCTGGGTCTTGACATGGAGATGAGCTTTTGCTGTTTGATATTATGTGGAGCTGGGAGGTCTCTGGTGGACTAATGTCCTGAACTTGGCTCTCCTACCTCAGAGGCACAGGCCTGATACCCGACCAGAGCACCAAGACCCTGTCAGCCACACGGCTCAGAAGAAAAGGGAGAAAAAAAGAATGAAATAAAATAAAGTTATTAAAATAAAAAAAATTTTTAATTGTTAAAAATAAAAAAATTTTAAAGTAAGAAACAAAAGAACAAGAGAAGATAGTAACCAAACCAAAAAACAAATCTACCAATGATAACAAGTGCTGACAACAAAGCTAAAAAAAAATAAATGAGAAAAAAATGGACGGACAGAATCCTAGGACAAATGGTAAAAGCAAAGCTATACAGACAGAATCACACAAAGAAGCATACATATACATACTCAGAAAGAGAGAAAAAGAAAAAAAGGAAAAAAATATATATAAAAAAAAAGGAACAGAGCAACCATATCAATAAACAAATCTATCAATGATAATAAATTGTAAATACTAAACTAAGATAAACATAAAACCAGAAAAAAATTAGATGCTGAAAGGAAACCCCAAAAGTGGGTATTTACCTTGCTCCTTTATCTGCTATGTCTGTCTCTGTCTTCTCATTTTGCTTAACTCACTGTGTTTGGGGTCTCCTTTCTCAGGCTGCAGGTTTGTAGTTCCCGTTGTTTTTGGTGTCTGCCCCCAGTGGCTAGGGTTGGTTCAGTAGGTTGCATAGGATTCCTGGTGGAGGGGACTGGTGCCTGTGTTCTGGTGGTTGAGGCTGGATCTTCTCTTTCTGGTGGGCAGGACCACATCCTGTGGTGTGTTGTGGGGTGTCTGTGAGCTTATTATGATTTTAGGCAGCCTCTCTGCTAATGGGTGGGGTTGTGTTCTTGTCTTGCTAGTTGTTTGTCATAGGATGTCCAGCACTGTGGCTTGCTGGTCATTGAGTGGAGCTGGGTCTTGACATGGAGATGAGCTTTTGCTGTTTGATATTATGTGGAGCTGGGAGGTCTCTGGTGGACTAATGTCCTGAACTTGGCTCTCCTACCTCAGAGGCACAGGCCTGATACCCGACCAGAGCACCAAGACCCTGTCAGCCACACGGCTCAGAAGAAAAGGGAGAAAAAAAGAATGAAATAAAATAAAGTTATTAAAATAAAAAAAATTTTTAATTGTTAAAAATAAAAAAATTTTAAAGTAAGAAACAAAAGAACAAGAGAAGATAGTAACCAAACCAAAAAACAAATCTACCAATGATAACAAGTGCTGACAACAAAGCTAAAAAAAAATAAATGAGAAAAAAATGGACGGACAGAATCCTAGGACAAATGGTAAAAGCAAAGCTATACAGACAGAATCACACAAAGAAGCATACATATACATACTCAGAAAGAGAGAAAAAGAAAAAAAGGAAAAAAATATATATAAAAAAAAAGGAACAGAGCAACCATATCAATAAACAAATCTATCAATGATAATAAATTGTAAATACTAAACTAAGATAAACATAAAACCAGAAAAAAATTAGATGCTGAAAGGAAACCCCAAGTCCGCAGTTGCTCTCAAAGTCCACCGCCTGAATTCTGGGATGATTCATTGTCTATTCAGGTATTCCCCAGATGAAGGGTACATCAAATTGATTGTGGAGATTTAATCTGCTGCTCCTGAGGCTTCTGGAAGAGATTTCCCTTTCTCTTCTTGGTTCGCACAGCTCCCGGGGTTCAGCTTTGGATATGGCCCCTCCTCTGCGTGTAGGTCACCTGAGCGTGTCTGTTCTTCGCTCAGACAGGACGGGGTTAAAGGAGCCACTGATTAGAGGGCTCTGCCTTACTCAGGCCACGGGGACTGGGGGTGGGGTATGGAATGCGGGGCGAGCCTGAGGCGGCAGAGGCCGGCGTGACGTTGCACCAGCCTGAGGTGTGCCGTGCGTTCTCCCGGGGAAGTTGTCCCTGGATCACGGGACCCTGGCAGTGGCAGGCTGCACAGGCTCTGGGGAGGGGAGGTGTGCAGAGTGACCTGTGCTCACACACAGGCTTCTTGGTGACGGCAGCAGCAGCCTTAGCCTCCCATGCCCGTCTCTGGGGTCCGCGCTGATAGCCGTGGCTCGTGCCCGTCTCTGAGGCTCGTTTAGGCGGTGCCCTGCCTTCTGTGGGCAGACAGGGAAGGAATCCCCTCTCCTCATGAACCCCAAAACAATGGTCTCTTGCCTCTTCGGCAGCTCCAGACCTTTTCCCGGACTCCCTCCCGGCTAGCCGTGGCGCACTAGGCCCCTGCAGGCTGTGTTCACGCCGCCAACCCCAGTCCTCTCCCGGCGCTCTGACCAAAGCCTGAGCCTCAGTTCCCATACCCGCCTGCCCCGGCGGGTGAGCAGACAACCCCCTCGGGCTGGTGGGTGCCGGTCGGCACCGATCCTCTGTGCGGGAATCTCTGTGCTTTGCCCTCCTCACCCCTGTTCCTGGGCTCTCCTCCGCGGCTCTGAAGCTTGCCCCCACCTCCACCCCCGCCCCCCATCTCCGCCTGCGAAGGGGCTTCTAGTGTGTGGAAACCGTTCCTCCTTCACAGCTCCCTCGCACTAGTGCAGGTCCCATCCCTATTCTTTTGTCTCTGTTTTTTCTTTTTCCTTTTGACCTACCCAGGTAGGTGGGGAGTTTCTTTCCTTTTGGGAGGTCTGAGGTCTTCTGCCAGCGTTCAGTAGGTGTTCTGTAGGAGTTGTTCCACATGTGGATGTATTTCTGATGTATTTGTGGGGAGGAAGGTGATCTTCGTGTCTTACTCCTCCGCCATCTTGAAGGTGTCCCCTTTTTGTAGAGTCTTTAGTGTTTTCTCTGTATCATGTCATCTGCAAATAGTGACAGTTTTACTTCTTCTTTCCGAATTTAGATGACTTTCATTTCTTTTTTTTTGCCTAATGGCTCTGGCCAGGACTTCCAATGCCTAAGTCAGCCTGCACTTACTGGAAGCACCTGTCCAGGAAACCTAACACACATCAATTACAATTCTCCAACTCATCTTTAGTTTCCCTTACACAAGAAGGTAGGCCCTGTTAGCCTTATAAGGAAATCCCCATCCTGTTAGCCAATCATGCCCTGCTTCTGTGTTGCCTCTTCTAATGCTCTATAATACTCAACTCTTGCCTAAATTCCCTCAGGAACAGTGTTCTGTTACATCAAGCTAGTTACAAATTGTTTTAGTTTTGTCATTTGACCATAGTAAATTTGGGATGTTGGAACATAGTGGACAGAACTCCCAATTCGGATTTAGGAGGTTGGATTAGAATCTGGGTTCTCTAGCTCAAGTGGAGCAGTGTGGTCCTATTTCATGCAGTTTTGAATTAAATATTGAATATAAAGTATTAAGTCTCTCAATGCAAACAATTTGAAATAGTGTAATTCTCCCCCAAGATTTATCAAGACTTGCATAATTTCAAAGCTGTTTGGATCTATTGAATTTTAAGCTGTGTTTATTTTATTGAAATATTTCCACTTTAGCTAGTGAACAGAAATACCCAATATCTTCTGTTATGGGAATGGTCTTAAAATATATAAATCTCAGTTAGATTTTGCAGGGTCTTCAGGAAGGCATCTCTTGTGTAAAAGACAATCTTTCTGTCCTAGGTAAGTCATCTATCTTGTCTTCTCTTTTTTTTTTACATCTTTACTAGAGTATAATTGCTTTAAAATGGTGTGTTAGTTTCTGCTTTATAACAAAGTGAATCAGTTATACATATACATATATCCCCATATCTCCTCCCTCTTGCGTCTCCCTCCCACCCTCCCTATCTCACCCCTCTAGGTGGTCACAAAGCACCGAGCTGATCTCCCTGTGCTATGCGGCTGCTTCCCACTAGCTATCTACCTTACATTTGGTAGTGTATATATGTCCATGCCTCTCTTTCGCTTTGTCACAGCTTACCCTTCCCCCTCCCCATGTCCTCAAGTACATTCTCTAGTAGGTCTGCGTCTTTATTCCTTTCTTACCCCTAGGTTCTTCTCTTGATTATTCTTATTCTCACTGTAGAAAACTGGGAGAGTAAAATCCACCTCCTAGTTTTAAATGAGGAAATATAGGTTAAACGTGCCTAGTTTAGCGTTGGTACAGATCAGGCACTCAGTGAATGTTATTTGGAAAGTGGACAAGATAGACAATATAATTTGAATGTCTGTTTTCTACTAGAAATTCTTACAACTCTTAAGCAGTAAACTAGGTGATATCTCTGTATTACAGGTAAGGAAATAGGATCAGAGGAGATTCTCCTTTGGGGATATGTGTGGACTTTGAACCGACGCCTGCCTTCCTACATGACTTACTTTATTCTGTGTTGAAATAGTGACTAAAGTAGGCAGAAATTATTTTAAAAATGGGGCTGATAGGTCTGAAGGAATAGTGATCTACGTTCCCTGTTTCTTAAGGGGTCAGAACATTAATAATCAGATGCACATTTTAAAAAAGAAATTTAAATAATCTCTTCCAGGGCTTCCTTTCCCCCAATTATGAAATGAATGTGATAATACAAGTAGTTCTTTTAATCAGGGGTGAAAGTCTTTAAAACTCCCAATTATTCAGAAGGACTTTAAGTCACTTTCACAGACATGTGCAGGTTTAAGATAACAGGAACTTTAGGGTGATAGGATAGGGTGTATTTATAACACTTTTCCTGTTTGTTCTGAGAGCTGAAAATATGTGCTCTTCTGAAGTATGGAGATATCAGATGCATTAATCATGTAGTAATTAGAGCTCTTGGGAAGAAGGCGCTCTCATAAATGCAAGATATTTTTATTAACAATGGAGTGATTAGTTATAAAGCCATTTAATTTAAAACTTAAGCCAGCAATCGGAGGAAATAACATTTTAAATCAATTTTAGAATAGAATGGTCATAGATAAACCTCAAGTGTGAGAAGATTGAAAAAAGTGACTGTTTTGACTCGCCACATCTTGGAAGGAAGATTTAGAGGATGCATACGTCTTTGAGGCCCAAGGGTAATACTCTGGGTATACTAGAGCAGAGGGGCAAAAACTGGAATGAGGATGGAAATTTCGTTCTTCTGGGTCATGGATTTGTACAAATTGGAAAAGTTGGAAGGGCCTGAAGCAGTGGACATGCCATTGGATTAAAACTAGATTCTCTCAAGTTCTTTATGAGCTAGCTGAACTCACTAAAATCCCAACAAGGACAAAATACCATATTTCACCATTTCTACTTAAGGACACCTGTTTTTTTCCTTAACTCAGCTGGGGTTTTGACCCTCTGAACCTGATTAGTAGACGGCTTTGCTCTTGTCATTGTGTATACTATCCTAGCCTCTGCTCATGGATCAGAATATAACCAAAGTAACATTTGTTTTAGTATGAAATATCTTTCTTCTGAGAAATATCTTTCTTATGAAATATCTCAGATCTTAATCAGTTTGTTTGTTCCTACATATAAGCAGAAAACCCACAAATCACTTTACTGAGGCTGGGCGTGGGACATGCAGGAGGTAAGGTTGAAGGGTAGAAGAGTATGGTTGGGAGCAGGAAAAGATGTAGGATGACTCCTCTTACAGGTGCCCCATCCAGACTATGCCTGACCAGGTGGCAGGAAGACAAACCTGGAGGAGAAGTTCTTGGCTTCTACTTCCCTTGTTCCGTTGGTCAGTTTGGATCTGCCCATTTGACTAGCACATTAACACAGAAGTAGGCAAGTTAGTGTCTGCCCTCTCACACTTTAGCTTTTGTTAGAAACAGATTTTAAAGTTCTTTGGGGCAGGGATGTCTTATTTACTTTTATATAACCCTCTTAACTATCAACATCCTTGGTATGTAGTAGGTGATTGCTTTTTTTTATTGGGGTATAGTTGACATTTTATGTTGTATTAGTTTCAGGTGTACAGCATAGTGGTTCAACATTTGTATGTCTAACACATTGATCACCATGATATGTCTACTAACCATCTTTCACCGTACAAAGTTGCCACGATATTGTTGAATGTATTCTCTACGTTGTACATAACTTACCTGTGACTTATAACTGGAAGTTTATACCTCTTGAATCCCCTTCACCGATATTGCACGATCTCCCACCCACCTGTCGTCTGGTGATCGTCAGTGCTGTTCTCTGTATCCATGTGCCTTTTTCTGTTTTGTTTTGCTTGTTCATTTGTTTTGTTGTTTAGATTCCATATGTAAGTGAAATCATACAGTATTTGTCCTTCTCTGTCTGACTTATTTCACTTAGTGTAATGCCCTCTAGGTCCACCCATGTTGCTGCAAATGACAAGATTTCATTCTTTTCTTACGACTGGGTAATATTCAGTGTGTGTGTGTGTGTGTGTGTGTGTGTGTGTGTGTGTGTGTGTGTTTATACCATCCTTTTTATCCCTTCCTCTATCGATGGACACTTAGATTGCTTTCATATCTTGGCTATTGTAAATAATGCTGCAGTGAACATAGGGGTGCATGAATCTTTTCAAATTACTATTTTCATTTTCTTTGGATAAATACCCAGAGGTGGAATCACTGGGTCATAAGGTAGTTTTAATCTTTTGAGAAAACTCCATACTGTTTTCCATAGTGGCTGAACCAATTTACATTCCCACCAACAGTGCGTGAGGGTCCTCTTTTCTCTACATCCTCACCAACATTTATTTGTTGGCTATTATCAAAAAGACATTCTGGCAGGTGTGAGATGATACGTCACTGCGGTTTTGATTTGCGTTTCCCTGATGGTTAGTGATGTTGAGCATCTTTTCCTGTGTCTGTTGGCCATCTGTATGTCTTCCTTGGAAAAATGTCTATTCAGGTCCTCTGCCCATTTCTTAATCAGATTTCTTTTTGTTACTGAGTTGTGTGAGTTCTTTGTATATTTTGGATATCAGCCCCTAGTTGGCTACATGATTTGCAAATATCTTTTCCCATTCAGTAGGCTGCCTTTTCATTTTGTTGATCATTTTCTTTACTGTACAAAAGCTTTTCAGTTTGACGTATTGCCATTTATTTATTTTTGCTTTTGTTTATAAAATCCGTGGGAATCCAGCAGTGTGTGGCCTGTAACCCTTCTCAACCTCCGTGGGTTCAAAGGATTAGATAAAACACTGTCTTTGGGGGAAAAAAACTACTCTTTCTTAAAAGGGTTAGGTTTTAAAGGAATGGAAATTTCTGGTTTAAATTGTTTAGAAATGAGAAGGGCCATTTCTTTAGGTCTACAAGTAGGGTGGCTTCTAAATACGATGTTTAAAATAATATTATTAGTATAGAAACCTGAAACAAGCATCCCACCACAAAAGTAAGTTTGATTTTGCCGAACTCACTTGGGTTAAGTCTCCAAGGATTTCCTTAACACCAGTTTCAGAATACTGAGCTTTGAGGGAATTTTTGTAAAAGGACTGTTATCATCATCGATAGCTCCCATCCACTGTGTGCCTCCAGTTGGTAAGTAGTAAAAGAGCATCTTGTTCAGCAACCTTGTGAGCTTGGAGTATTATCTCCATTTTACAGACAAGGAAACTGAGGTCCAGATAATGGATGTGATTTGCCTAAGGTCACATACCTAGTATACTTGCAAGCAGTGCTGTCTCACTTGAGAACCATTGTTTGGGGAAACTTGGCCAGTATTTGAATAGCTGTAGAATTTTTCACAAGCAACTACTATGTCTAGGGAAGTATTGGATACTAATGGAACCCTTTCACGTGGTGTGTCTTCTTGCCTGAAGCTGGAGGCTTAGAAAAATTAAAGAAAGGATCTTGGTAGTTCTAATTCATTCCTTTTCCTCAGCTCTGCTCCCACTTTCCATTTTACCCCTCTAATAGGAAGGCATTCCTATGATTTTGCTCTAGAATCTTGTGATGGCTACTTGGCAAATAGCCCCACCAAATTATTCTAGTACAATATTTTAGAAAAATGATTTCTGACATATTGAGACACCTGACATATTGGCACTTGTACTGACTTCAACCCATACCCCTAAGAGAGGAGCTTGGTCTGTATTGTCACCACAGTATACTGTACCGTCAGACCCAAGTTCACTGTATCCCAGGAATATTTTGACTGCCTGACAGTAGCCATCTGGATTTTCTGAGCTTCTCACTGAATCTGGTTTTAGTATTTCATTTATCAGGTAAAGAGGGGCTGTTTTATCCTACGGAAAATTTGTCAGAGCTTCGGCATTGTTCAAATACTGTAGTGGTTCAACTGCTGAACATATAAAAATCTTTCACTTCGGGTTTGTGTGTCCTTGTATTGAATACAGATTCATTTTAGCTTTGGTGTGTTTATGATACTCTCTAGAATCAGCTTCTGGAGTTTTTGTAAATTAATGAGTGGAATTTATCATGGGATAATGGGACCCACATAGTGATTTCTTCGGATTCAGTGTAGCCAATGACAGGTGTAGGAGAGTGTGTGCGCGTGTGTTTGGTGGGGGGGAGGGGAGGGGAGGAGAGAGTACCAAGCATACTTGGGATTTGGATTTTATAAAAATGACTTGTTCCTTGGTTTTCAGATTAACTTAAAGTTCTTTCGTATTATAGGAATAATGTATGATTATTGTATAAAAAAATATAGATGAGTACTCAAAAGAAAAAAAAATAACATCTTAAGTGTTAGTCACTGTTAAGATTTTGTTTTACTTGATGCCAATTTGTGTGTGTGTGTGTGTTTGTGTACATTCATACATGTTTGTGCAAAAATGAGCTTATGCTATAAATAGTCTAGAAATTGTATTTGCACATCTATTCATTAAATACTCTTCTCTCATAGTTTTAATATAAAAATAAATTGTAAATTTCTGGTTATTATTTTTTCTTTATTCTGAAATCTTGCAGCAACTGACTGTTAGAAAGAGGCTTTTTAAGTTTCGGATCACTCGTGGGCCCCCTTCCCCAGAGCCCTTGGTAGCGTGTGTGTTGCATGGCTGCTGCCCTGCCCTGCGACCCACACCCCGCCGGAGGACACTGTGGAACTGATGGCTGCTGACAGTTCATCTACTTTTCCTGTTTTTCTTGCAGGAGACAGAGCACGTGGTACCCAGCCAGTCAGAATATCGGGGGAGAACAGGAACGCCACCTCAGGAGAGTCCACAAAACCACACCTTCAGGTGCCAAGAAACCGTGCGAGCTCAGCGAAGGTGGGCCCTTTGTTGTCAGAAGTTGCACTGAGCCTTGGGTTCCTTTCCCAGAAACGCTAACACCTGTGCTTGCTACCCCCCTGCACGAGAGGCAAGGCTTTCTGACTTTCGCTGGCATCCCTTGAAGTCAGAGAAGCTCCTTAAAGGGGGAGAATCATTGAGTCTAAGAGAAATGTACATAACCTACTTTCTCTGCCTGCAGTTTGAAGATAATCAGCCTTAAGGCTCAGAGAGGAGCGGAGACTCTCCTGCCCTGAGAGAGAGAAACGCTGATTTCATTTTGTCCTCTTTCATTCCACGCTAGAGAGGACTGGGTTTTCTTCTGCGATAATGGTAATTGCTGATGACAGTGTAGAAGTCAGGCCAATTGCTTTTGGCATATTCTGTCATTTAGCCCCTCACCCCTTCCCCGAAAAGCGGGTACTCCTAGCCCCATTTTATGGAGAAGGAGCCTGAGGCTGAGTCGTCAAGGCACTTGACTGATACCGTACAAGTAAGTAAGGCTGAGCCAGAATTTTTTTTTTTTTTTGCGGTACGCGGGCCTCTCACTGTTGTGGGCTCTCCCGCTGCAGAGCACAGGCTCCGGACGCGCAGGCTCAGCGGCCACGGCTCACGGGCCCAGCCGCTCCGCGGCATGTGGGATCTTCCCCGACTGGGGCATGAACCCACATCCCCTGCATCGGCAGGCGGACTCTCAACCATTGCGCCACCAGGGAAGCCCCCTGAGCCAGAATTTGAACCTACAAATGTCTGATTACAGCATAGCAGCCGTGGCTCCTGTGCTGATCCAGGTGGTGTCTCTAAGCCTTGAAGTGGCCCTGGGGCTGACCCCTCTGGTCTCCCAGACCTGCTAGAGATGGCCCTGGGTCAGGGCAAGAATGTGGGTGGGAGGCTGTCCGAAGCAAGGTTGGCATGGCATTCGGATGGGAGCCTGGCCTTGCAGCTGTCTATGGAAAGTCTCTTCTGGAAATAAACAGAAGAAAGAATCCAACTGCTAGTTGTGTCAGCTGTCTTTGTAGGATCTTGTGTACAGTGTCATCATAGCTCTCACTCAGTGGAAAGGGAGGGCTATGCTTCTGGCCATGACTTTTCAAAATGTTTTCTAAGGCAGCAGAGTCTAAATGAATCAACGGCAACAGACAAGATGGGCTATGCTATGAAATTGTGCTTTTTAAAAAAAATTTATCAGAGTAGAGTTGAGTTACAATGTTGTGTTAGTTTCTGCTGTACAGCAAAGTGAACCAGTTATACATGTACATATATCCACTCCTTTTTAGCTTCTTTTCCCATATACATTACAGAGTATTGAGTAGAGTTCCCTGTGCTCTACAGCAGGTCCTAATTAGTTATCTATTTTATATATAGTGAAACTGTGCTTTAAAATATTCAACGTACTAAATTTAGAATCAGAGAGCCCTAAAGGGTTGATGGAGAACCCAAAAGTAAGGTGATCCATTATCCAGTTGGATTCTTCAACACCTTTTCTCACCTCCTCGCTGGTTGCCATCTCTTGTCTGTTTATTCTTACTTGACCTCAGATCGGGTAAGACTCAGCGCTGTCATTTCTCTGCTAATCGGGACACTCACCTTCCTATTGGAGGCCTTACTATAGCAAAGCTGTTTTAGGTTGATTAGAATCAATTTAGGCAGTGACCCTGTCTCCCCCACCAGACTGGTGACTGCATCTCTCAGCAAGAATAAGGCCAACTATATTCCCATGCATATTTCAGAATCATAAGAAAGACAGAAAAAACCACAAGAAACAAGATGAAATCCTTCATGCTTGCATATGAAATGTATGGTGCCCTTTGGGCTGGATACCCCACAGAGGCTGATAGGGGAAAATGACATTAGCAATCTACCTTCTCAAAGACGCTCGATGTTTGGTAAACTTAAAACCACTCTATTTCCCATCTGCAGTGGAGAAGGTAAGTGGTAATATTACTGTTATCAGAGAGCAAGTCGGAAATTTAATAGGAGTCTGCTCTGGGGATCATTCACATATGACTAGGGAGAGCTAAGTGGATCGAATTAGAAAAGTCCTCATGAGGAAACATACAGAGCAGCAGCTCCTACACTTGGGGGTGGGGAGTTATAGTTCATTCAGATTCTCAGATCTATGGCACTTTTCCTCAGAAAAAAAGAGATACACATACACACAAAAGTTTGTGTAACATTTTAGGCTGTTCCTAGACCTCTTCTGCGTGTCAGGAGAAGGAACCAAATACATGGTCACTGGGCAGCCTTCCTCATTGAGTCAGGCTTGTCTCCTCCAAAACAGATCTGGCCTGTCTTCCTCTATACTTTAGCAAACCTCCATAGGACCCCAAATACCTTGTTGTTCTCTTCTTCTTTTTCCTTTCTAGCCTCCATGTTCTACTTTGACAGGATCTAGCTTTCTGAGCTAGCAGCATTCCAGAATTGCCTGTGCACCACAGTTGACAGTCACAGCGTCTGGTGTTAAGTTGCAGATCAGGAGTTGTGAGGCCATTACGTCTGGTATATTAGGTTGAATATTTAGATCAGGTTGGTAACCTTTAAACTACAGAGTTTTTTTTTTGGTCACAGCCATGGTGGTGTCACCTAGGATCACTCTAATGGAACTTAAAAAGAAAACTCTAAGTATTAGAGGGATTGTGAAATTTGATGAACCGGTGAAATGAGAGCTGAGGCTAAAAACAACTTTGAGTCAGGTAGCTCACATTCCTGATAACATTGCTCTTCCATTTTAAAACCAGCAGACAGCCAGGTACAGGCATATTGTGTCCAATAAGATCTCGATAGAGACATGAGGACTGTAATAGAACACTCCAGACCTAAGTCTGGCTCAAAGTGAGGGAAGAAGCCAGGCTAAATCTTAGCAGGTGTAAAATGCCACCTTCTTGGGGAGGAGGGCTGGGGAGGAGCATGTTCTTATCATAATGAGCACTTTGAGAAAGGAAGGAAAGATCTTTCTACAGCAAGGAGCTGTCAAGGGGTCACATGTGGTTTGGGTGGGACTCAAAAGGGTAGTTAGTGTTCAGAGAATGAATCCATCCTTGTAGAAGTGAGGTTTTGGAGCTGCTTGTGTCGTGGGGTGGTATTGATCTTCTCACGCGTGCCAAAGAGAAATAATTTCATACCTTCCGCTCAGAGAGCATGTTGTTGAGCTCTTCCTAGGGCACGGGACGTTTATCTGTGTGTCTAAATGCGCTTTAGGGAGGTCTGTGAATGTTCTTTCCAAAGTTTGAGTGTCTGTATACTATATTGGTTTTCTGTTGCGACTGTAACAAATGACCACAAACCTGTGACTTAAAACAACACAAATTTATAATCTTATACTTCCGTAGGATAGGTGAGCAACATGGGTCTCTCTGGGGTAAAAGAAAGGTGTCAGCAGGCCTACGAATGGGTATATTTCCTTGTCTTTTCCAGTTTCCCGGTGCTGCGTACATTGCTTGGCTTATGGTCTTTTCCTCCATTTTCAAAGCTAGCAATGTTGCATCTCTCTTAGCATTCTTCCATATGTTTCCTCCTGACCATTACCGAGTCCAGGCTCCTACTGCTTGTCTCATGAGAGGCCGGTAAATCGAGAATGAGGTTTTGGGGCAAGGAAGAGTGACTTTATTCGGAAAGCCAGCAGACTGAGAAGAAGGTGGACTCTTGTCCCAAAGAACCATCTTCCTTGAGTTAGAATTCAGGCTTCTTTTGTACTAAAAGGGGAGAAGATGTGGCTGGTTGCTGTACACTTCTTAGTGCCGGAATCCTTTGCTCTTGCAGCTGTCCACATAGGTCTGATCACAGTGTTCCCATGAACCTCCAACAAGACAAAGGTTATTCTCTGTTCAGCAACGTTTAATCTCTGTATGAATGGAAAAGTGTTAAACCTTTAAAGGTCAGAGCCTTGAGAATAAGCTACCATGAATATTTCAGGCTATGGGCAACGTTTTTTTATTTTTACAAAAGTGCAGAGCCAACAGAGCACAGGGTTAGAGCTAAAGGAACAGATTCAATATGGGGTCAGGTTTGTCCTTTTCTTACAACCAAGGGCAGGAAAATTGTTCTGATTTTAAGGATTCAAGTGATTAGATTGGGTCCACTCAGATAGCCCACTATATATAATCTCTCCATCTCAAGGTCCTTAGCTTCATCACATCAGCAGAATCCCTTTTGTCATGTAAGGTAACAAGGGGAGGGGGACAAGAAATGAGCACATAGACATCTTCGTGGGCCACATTATTCTGCCTACTACATATGTTTATTTTTCCAGGGAAAAGTCTCTAAAGCATTTATCAGAATTTCCTATGCTACCCATGATCCCCCCAAAGGTTTAGACTCAATGTCTTAATCTCTTCCTACCTCCAAGTTTGCTTGCTCTTCTGAATTCCCTCAACAGAGCCAACCTCAGAGACTGGTGTAGCCCACTCTGCTCTGTTTCTTTGCACCCTTCCTTCTATTTACCAGCTCCCCTCATGTTTTTATTATATTCCTTGGCAGTATAGTGCCCCACATCAGAGATCTCAAACTCAGTGTCCTGCACGTGTATCTAGTGTGGAGGTATATTTGACTGGTAGACTGTTGTAAAAATATTTTGATTCAGTGTTTAAACATTAGAGTCTTTATGGCTTTTTTACATTGTTTTGAAAAATCTGAAAATGGGATAACCCAGAATGTACATTCCTACAAGGCAGCAGATAGCTGGAGTTGAGAAGCAGCTCTCCATTTTTTCACAGCTCCTACCCAGATCTCTTTACTAATTT
Source organism: Neophocaena asiaeorientalis asiaeorientalis (assembly GCF_003031525.2). Taxonomy (NCBI): domain Eukaryota; kingdom Metazoa; phylum Chordata; class Mammalia; order Artiodactyla; family Phocoenidae; genus Neophocaena; species Neophocaena asiaeorientalis. Next base: position 4,091,418 of record NW_020175199.1, read on the forward strand.
ATGCTTTTGCCTGGCTCCTATAGGCATTTGATTTAAAATGCCTGCTTCCATCCTTTTCTTCCCTGCAACTGCTCATCCTTAGGAGCTGCCTGGAGCTAAGCCCTAATAAGGTGATGGCTGATAATACCTTAATGCCTCTTTCTCCAAGATGATGTGTTTACATTTTTTTAAACAGCTTTATTGGAGTATAATTGCTTTACAATGGTGTGTTAGTTTCTGCTTTATAACAAAGTGAATCAGCTATACATACACATATACATATATCCGGATGTGTTTACATTTTAATTTGGATTTTCAGTGCATCTGAGTGGTGAGGCTGCGTATTACCCTTCTCTGGCATGCTGCTGCGTACCTGGAGCTTTTCAAAACACGGAAAAGTATAGAACTGCATTTAGTTAGAGCCAGAATGAAGCCTTAGTAATCATTAAATACAACCCTCTCATTTTCTCGTTTGACTCCCAGTGAGGCTGTGATTTGGTTAAGCCCTCAGTTCCCTTGTAATAGAACCAAGATAAGCACCATCAGTCTGTTTAGAGCAGTCAGTTCAGTTTGATTGATTTTTATGGCTAACGCCAGTGCCAATTCTGTAAACAGCTCAGATATGACAAAGGGGAATTTATGAAGGTAAGAGAATGCAATGAAGTTGGGGATTTCTTACCCAGCTAAGTAAATTGACTTTTGAGAGTGATTAACTCCCTTGTGTTTAAAATATTGTATTAAGATTTATGACAGCATTAAGCCTTTTAGTGTCGTTAAAGACCTTGCCTGTATAAACAGGAGCTATCCTATAGCAATGTGTTGCTACTAGTTAAGGTGGTGGTTACATTTGTGAATTAGAGTTCATTAGCCTCTTCATCCGGAAGTCCCCAGTTAGAGGGGGTTGAAGATTGGGGTATTAGCAAGGATAATGGCCTTTGATGGCTTTGACTATTTTTGTAACATTCCAGATAAAAGAAAAAGCTTTGTTGCTTTATGGAAAGAGGAAGTTTTTGTTGCCAGCAACTTTTCCATGGGGGATAAATCCTTTCATCTTTTGTTTTTGAGATAGGCAACTTGTGTGTGTTTTAATAGCTGCTTGTTTCTTGTTCACATGTTTTTTGAGAAGTAGGCAGAGTCTGAATGGGCTCTGCTAAAAAGAGAAAGAATGAGCAGCCGGAGAGTTTTAATAATAAAGAGCTTAAGATCTGCCTTCTTGGACTGTGCCAGAGCAGGAGCTCCGCGTGCTGTCAGCGTGTTCTTCTTGTTGGTGTGCTTTTAGGATTTTTTAAATGGGGGGTAGGGGTATAGTAGAGATAAAAACATGAGTTTGTCTTGACAATACTTTGAGAGTCCCTGGTATGCAGTTGGGCAATGAGTGGGTTCTATAAATAGCTTTCTTTGCTTATACTGCATAGGAAGACAGCCGTACAGTGAGGGCTCTTCTCATCCCCCGATCCTGCCTTCACCCCCATGGGTGCAGAAGCAAGCTGATGGAATGGAAAAAACATTCAAATTAAGAAATGCAGGGTCTTAAATACTGTATGATACCACGTATATGTGGAATCTAAAATATGACACAAATGAACCTATCTATGAAACAGAAACAGATGCACAGACATAGAGAACAGACTTGTGGTTGCCAAAGGGGAGGTTGGTGGGGGGGAGGAATGGATTGGGAGTTTGGGCTTAGCAGATGCAAACAATTACGTATAGGGTGGCTAAACAACAAGGTCCTACTGTATAGCACAGGGAACTATATTCAATATCCTGTGATAAACCATAATGGAAAAGAATATGAAAAAGGATGCATATATATAACTGAATCACTTTGCTGTACAGCAGAAATTAACACAACATTGTAAATCAACTGTACTTCAATAAAATGAATTACAAAAAAAAAAAAAGAAATGCAGGGTCTTACCTCATGTCTATCAGGTGACCTTGGTCATGTCACTGAAATCCCTAAGTCCCCTCCCCAAACACAAGTTTGGGTCAGATGATTTCTAAAGTCCCCTCTGGCTCTAACACTGAAAACGCTCGACACTCTGGATGTTTAAAGGATTAGACACAGGAAGACTTTAGCTTAATAATACAAGCTCTTGCAGTCACAGATAAAAATAATTCATCCTCCCTGCTGTAGAGCACAAAAAAATCCCCCACCAAATCCTTAAACTGTTGATTGAAAAAGAGCCCACCCTTGATTATTCTGGGAACGAAGCCCTGTTCTCCTTCGTTTCTTTTTTTCTGAAGGAGGAGTCTGCCCTTGATCACTTGATAAAATGTTCGCTGGACAATGTTTAGCATAAAGATAAAAGGGAAACTCATTCTTTCATTAAAAAATAATAATAATAAAATAAGTGAAACATGGTTTTATTGGAAAATACAGTAAATTCCAAGGAAATAAAAATTTCTTGTAATTGTACCACTCATATATAACCTCTGTTACGGCTGTAGTATATGTTTTTATGTCGTTGCTATTGTTTTAATGTGGGCATAAAAAAGAATGGTGTATGAAAGGGACTTCCTGATTCATTAGGGTTTGAATCTGTTAGAAGTACTGTTTATTTAAAGCAGGCCCCAGAGTATAAAGCTAGACGAGAATGCATTCTGACGATACAGTCTTTATACAGAAGCTAATAGAGTAATGGTTTAATTACCACAAGGCTGCTGAGTTCATTTATAACTAAGGTGAACAAATTTGATTTTCTATAACAAATACTTTAACATACAATTTTCTATAAGAGACTTGTTTTACAAACTTTGGTGTCATTATAGCCCTGTGTTAGAAATGATATTTCTAGGAGATGGAACAAAAAACTTCGTCCTTAACATCTCAATATCTTGGAAAGCTTCTTGGCCTAATTTGGAATAGATTTAAGAGAGAAATTTCAATAATGATTATAGGAGACAGTGTGTGTTTAAACTTTAATTTAGAACTTTGACTATAGCTGTTTAAGTGTGCCGTGTTCCTGAGGCCATAGGCTGTTTTTCAGGTGACTCTTCATCTTCCCAATGAGGCAGTGGTTCTGTGATGTATTATCTCACACACACACACCTATATAATGACACACACAGCTCCCACCACCCCCCTCTATTTTTTTCCTTTATCAATGCTAGATAAAACATTTTTGATGTAATTTATACATATGTATGTATATGAAATATATATATCACTTTGCTTCATATATGTGAAATTTTAGAGACATATTTCTGTGTAACTTGTTTGTCCTACTTAATACTGTATTTTTCAACATCATAAAATTTTCTAAAATATTCATGGCTGGAAATATTCTATTCTATGGATATACCATCATTGATTTAATTCCAAATTATTTGATATTTTGGTTAGTTCTAGGATTTATATCTGTAGATATTTCTGTAGTAACAATGGTTGGAAAATATTTTTAAGTATATCCATTGTAGTTTCCTTGGTTTGTACTTAAGGGTTATAGCTGTCTAGGTGTAGGATTTGAAATGGGTAACCCAGCTGAGACTTAGAATGTAAATTTTTCAATTATCTGATCATGGAAGGAGATAGGAATATAATGGATAATTGATACCTCTGAGAGAACTAGATAGAAAGTCACGCGGCTGGATTCCTATGTATGGTGGACTCATAGGATAGTGGCTCTGGGTGAAACACTTGAGACAGTTCAATCCAATGCCCTTCTCCGTACTTGAGTACTCTAGATACTTACTTCTATTTCATCCACTACCGTCATCGTTTTCTAGTTCAGATTGTGCTGACAGCAAGTGCCTGTGACTCTCACATTCCCAGAGGACATTTGGAAGTTCTGCAGGGGTGGAACAATTCTTTGTTGTGTGGGGCTTCCCCACGCATGTCAGGGGCACCCCAACGTTTGTGCCCATCACAAATAACCCTCAATTGCCTAAATGCTCCCTAGAGGGCATACCATCACCCGCTTAAGAAATGCCAATGTGCGTGATAGATATTTAAAACCACATTTTGTGGGAGGCTTTACTTACATGGGCACATGTTCATGATCTAGTGGGGGAAAAAGTAATTACATAACATATTACATTGTGATTCTCAGAAAGTCCTCAGACGTATCCCTCTGAAAGTGGGGGATCACAGTGTTTATCCACACGCTCTCCTCCATGTTCCGCTGGCTGAGGATTGCCCCCAGCAGAGGTTAACTCTCCCACCCTTTCAGGCTAAGGGATTGAGCTCTGCCTTGAAAAAACCTTGAGGCAGAAAAATGAAGAGACTTGGCAGGTGCTTGAGGCGGATAATGCGAGTGAGCAGAGCTGTCCGTGGAACGGAAGCGTCTGCTGAGATCACTCTGCCCCCTGGGCTGAGCATTGCTTGCCCCAGGAGCAGGTGTCTGATCATTCTGTACTAAGTGAGTGGAATAGTGCGATGATGGAAGCAGAGAGCTTTGTGTCCTGCTCAGCAAACCAGGTGGTGCTATCATCACTATTAATGAAAATGCATTATTGGGACATCTGCTCCTGCTGGGTCTCCTGTCCTAAATATCCTGTCCCAACTCTACGTTCTTACCTCTCCCAGTCCCCATATTGTGGGCCTGACTCACTGCTCAGTTATCCTCCAGGCGTTAGTGTGCTTCTGGCTGTTTCTGGGCTCTGTTCCAGCCTACCAAGGAGGGGTGCCTATTCCAGGGTGGCTGGGCTGCCTTGTGTTTCAAGTTTCTCAGAGCGTCTCCAGGGACTTAGCCTTTCCCTCTTCTGGAATGTGTCCCCTGGGAGGCCAGGCTGGAAACACCCAGGTCACTCCCGTACTCCCAGGAGTCTCTCACCTGTGCCCTTCAGCCGTTGGTCTTCTCCCATGTGGTTGCACCTGGGCCTTTAGGATGATGTTTTCCGGTTGGGGATGCCCTGGAGTACTTGTTAATTTCACATTACCAGTCTTGACCTAGTGAGTGTGGGTCCTGGAATCTCTTTGTTTTTTTTAATTAATTTTTATTGGAGTATAGTTGCTTTACAATGTGTTAGTTTCTGCTGTACAGCAAAGTGAATCAGCTATCCCTATATACATACCCCCTCTTCTTTGGAGTTCCTTCCCATTTAGGTCACCACAGAGCACTGAGTAGAGTTCCCTGTGCTATGCAGTAGGTTCTCATTAGTTATCTATTTCATACATAGTATCAATAGTGTATATATGTCACTCCCAGTCTCCCAGTTCATCCCACACACACCCCTTTCCCCCTTGGTGTCCCTATGTTTGTTCTCTACGTCTGTGTCTCTATTTCCGCTTTGCAAATAAGATCATCTGTACCATTTTTCTAGATTCCACATATATGGGTTAATATACAATATTTGGTATTCTCTTTCTTTTTAAAAAATTAATTAATTTATGGCTGCGTTGGGTCTTCGTTGCTGTGCGCGGGCTTTCTCTAGTTGCAGTGAGCGGGGGCTACTCTTCGTTGCCGTGCGCGGGCTTCTCATTGCAGCGGCTTCTCTTGTCACGGAGCACGGGCTCTATGCACCGGTGCTTCAGTAGTCGTAGTGCACGGGCTTGGTTGCTCCGCGGCATGTGGGATCTTCCCGGACCAGGGCTCGAACCTGTGTCCCCTACATTGGCAGGTGGATTCTTAACCACTGCGCCACCAGGGAAGCCCCTGTTTCTCTCTTTCTCACTTCTTTTACTCTGTATGACAGTCTCTAGGTCCATCCACGTCTCTACAGATGACCCAGTTTCGTTCCTTTTTATGGCTGAATAATAAGGAATCTGTTGTTAATAACACTGGTTGATTCTAGTCTTCAGAGAAGTACAGTGGGAGGTGGGAGCCAAGCTTGGGTCCCCGCTACTGGGGGGCCTATTCCTGGGGGTCAGCATTCCACCTCCAGCCCCAACACCCGTGTCCGCCTCTGAGAGTTCACTGGTCTGGACAAGGAGCTACGTGGATGGAAAAGTCAGCTCTCGGCGTCTAGTTTTGTTTTCTGTCAGCAGCCTCTTTGAAAGCCATTTTGAACTCTGTGCCTCGGTTTCTTTCTCTTTGGAGTTGGCTGCCCAATACTTGATCTCAGTCGTTTAGTGTAGAAATCTGGTAAAAACCAGTAAGAGAATGTCTTTAATAGAGTCTGCACTCTGCAGGGAACGGAGCTTTATATTTGCTGCTACCGAGGGCTGTTACTATTTGTGATAACATTACTGGAATCCCTTGGCATCTTGCCTGTGTCTGCGCATAGAGCAATTGTTTGTATATAATGAATATTGTGTTCAGAGGGTTGTCCTCTTGGGATATACCTTTTGTTTTCGAAAGAGTTTCAGGAAACAACAGTCGTCCAGCCAGCAGGCACTCATCCGGGTATACATTAGTGTATCCTGTGTTGTTTTCTAGTACAGAGGCTCATCCGAGGCAGTGGAATAGCTTGAAGTCTTGAGCTGTGAGCCATGGTAGACACTGTTTAGCTTTCAGGCTCTGGTTCTTTATGAAGGACTCTGAAAAGTGTGTTGGATGCTCTGCTTTTACTTGCTGCCCAGATTTTCTAAATGTGGATTGGAAGGCCACTTGCTCAACTTTAGCAGGTCTCCTCAGGCAAGAAATGCATCTGCTTGTGGGAGTGAGAGTCGTGCCATCCTGCCAGTACTGCTACACGCCACAGGCGGAGGAGGGAGTATGAGTCTTATCCTAATCATTAAACACATTCAGGAATATACCGACAGCAGCCCGTGACCCTGGGACTAATCCTTTATTAGCAAACGTATGAGGGCCTACTATGTGCCAATTGCTAGGCTTAGCTCTAGAGAGAAAACGTTGCGCAAGACTCATATGATCCCTGCCCCATAGAGCTTTTGCCATCATGAGAGACAATCAAATAATTAGACAAATACACAATTAGGGACTGACACGTGCTACACGGCAGATGTGAAAGATCAGAATACAGCAAGTCCTATGAAAGGGAGGCCCGATTGGTCTGGTACCTTGTGTCTAGAGGATGCATGAGTTAATTAGGAGAGAAAGTGGAGAGGGAAGAGTTGTTACGGGCACAGGGACAGCACGTGGAAGGCCTGAGGCAGAAGGGAGCATGGAGGAGGAGAATGACGTGAGTTGAGGTTGAAGAAGTGGACAGATGTAACTCCTTCAGGATGTCACAGGTTGCTGGAAGAATTTCGATCTGTATTTTAAGTGTGCAGAAGGGTAGCGACAAGGTTGCTGTGTGGGCAGTGGTTTGGAGAAGGTAGAGGAGAAGTAGAGAGACCAGGAAGGTAGCTCAGAAGACAGATGATGGCGCCTTGGCCTAAGGTGTGGCGGTGGGAGGAGAGAGGACAGATCTAAACGTGATTCGGGATAAGAAATTGAAGGACTTGGTAATGGCTTGGCTGTTGGACTTGAGAGAGAGGAGAGTGTCAGATAACTCTCAGATATCTTCCGTGAGCAACTGGAGAGGTGGGGAAGCTTTTTACTGAGACAGGGAACATTTTAATCTGCTAAATTAATTACAGTAAGTTGCTATAAATCAAATATCCTATGCTAAAATACTGCTTCACAGGTGATCACATCTGGAGTTTGACATTATCTGTAGGCCAAGAAAAGTATCTTAATGCTTTGTTCACTTTGCTGTTTTAAATTCCAGTCCACCTCCCAAGGGAAGGTCACTGCAGGATGGGCCTACAGCCTGGCTCAGCACAGGCTTTGGGGTTCCAGCAACGTGGGGACACCAACAAGTTTTAGAAAAGTTGCACTTCCATGGGCTAACCACAGTTTTGCAGCCACAGAGTCCAGGAAAAAGCTCGTTTAATATCAGCACACAATTATGTTTTATGTTCCTCTGTTAAGAAGTGTTTTGTTTTGAATTATGTCATGGTGGGTGGCCATCACGGTGGCAATGGTGGTGTTGCTGGTGGTGATGGTCATGGTGATGGTGGTGACAGTGATGGGGTTGTGGTGACAGTGATGGCGTGGTGGTGATGGGAGTGTTGGGGGTGGTGGTGATCGGAGGCATCAGTGCTGAGAGCTCTGAGTCCAGGCTGCAATTTCCTGCTTCCTGGGCCTGGGCTAGAGAGCAGGGTTGTATTGGAGTCGGCAGGATTGTAAATGGTTCAAACACTACCTTTAAAGATCTTAAGAAGAAGGGAATTTGAGACACCTAGCTCCTGTTCCGGTTCTCCTCTTTTCATTGCTAAACTTCTCTAGTGAGAAGCTTCCGTTTCTGTTTCCTCTTCTGCCATGACCTTTATCTTTTCTGATCCAGTGACCTTTCTATTTCTCTGCTTTCATTCTCATTATCTCCGGATGACTGCAGATTTTCTAGCAGCGTGAGCTTGGGCAGTCCTCCTGCACGTCCTGTTCTCCTTACCTTGCATTCTTTTCCTCTGTAATATTTAGCATCTGGTGCACCAGGTTTGTTTCTTTATGGTCTCTCTGCTTCTATGACAGTGAGGCAGAGACTTGTTTTATCCCCTGCTTTATTCCCAGCACCTGCAATCATACTTGACATAAGTTGTTGTTTAATAAATACTTGTTTATTCATGGATAAAATTATTTAATTGCCTTAACTGTTTCCTATTAGGTCACATGGGCTTAATAATGCTAATCTCATGTGGTTACCATGAGGATTAGATGAAATAATGTAAGTAAAGTGCCTGGCATTTACCTGAAATTGTGAGGCTCATCTTCTTTTTTTTAAATCTTATTGAAGTATACTGGGTTTTTTTTTTAACATCTTTATTGGAGTATAACTGCTTCACAATGGTGTGTTAGTTTCTGCTGTATAACAAAGTGAATCACTATACATATACATATCTCCCCGTATCTCCTCCCTCTTGCGTCTCCCTCCCACCCTCCCTATCCCACCCCTCTAGGTGGTCACAGAGCACCGAGCTGATCTCCCTGTGCTATGCAGCTGCTTCCCACTAGCTATCTATTTTACGTTTGGTAGTGTATATATGTCCATGCCACTCTTTCACTTTGTCCCAGTTTACCCTTCCCCCTCCCCGTGTCCTTAAGTCCATTCTCTATGTCTGTGTCTTTATTCCTGTCCTGCTG